>NC_141029.1:33980500-34137000 GCF_052040795.2 Danio rerio | reverse complement strand
ATATCATTACACATTTAGTTGTCTGGATGCGGAAGTCACACAACACCAGTCTCAATATGTGTTATTAAAAAGCAACAAAAAATATTCAAGCACCCACTAATCAACAAAGTGAATGATTGAGCACTGGGATGGCAAATATTGTGGGAATGCAGATTTTTGCCCACAAAGCCCCTGAAAAAGTGGAAAAAAACAGAAGTGCCTACTCCGTTTTTTCCGTGTTCTTTGTTTTGGGCTTGATTGAGGTCGGCTGACCATCTTAAAAGTAGCGGTTTTGAGACGATCCCGAGGTATACGGGCAATAAGCTGTGAGAATAACTTGCGGAGCGTGCTAGTAAACAGAGGAGTCGTTTCAGTCTTGTTTTATGAATGCTGTTTGTTGATGTGTATTAAAAAGAATTTTATTTCAGATTGATTTTAGTCAGTAATTTAATGGGTTACCAATACATTTATATGGTCATTTAGGGAATGAATTAGGTATCATGATAAGGTGTCACACAGCTAGAAGTCATTTGTCATGTGTCTTCAGGTCCACCTTTTTTGTGGAATAAGATCTGATCTCGTTAACACCTCTGTCAATTTTAAATAAAGCTGTGCTGTTCTGCTATGAATGAAACGTGGCTTTGGTTTCTGTGACTTTTTCAATAGCCTAGATCTAAACCACAGACTACTGTCATTTATGAGACAACAGCATTGTTCACCTCCACCCGCGTGAAGTAATATTTACCTCTGAAAACACAAGCCATAACCACACCAAACTAAATGCAAGTTGCAAACAGCAATTCACAGGGTTTACTTCACATTGGGGTTCGTGTTTAAAACACTTTCAGACATTTAAACAAAAATAAATGTCAATTAATATTTAGCAATCTTCAATTAATAATAAGCAATATCTGTGATTGTTAGAGATTTGTACAGCACAGAATTTTTTTTAATGACAAATAATTAAAGCAGTTCGGATGTAGTGTTGTTTGAAAGAGGACATCTAATATATAAGAAAAATGATGTATTAATTATTTTATTTATACATTGAACATCATATGAGGTATTAAAGCGCCCCCTAGTGCCGATTTCTTCCAAATTTAACAACAATTAATATTTTAACTACTGTGATGGTTAGGATTGGGGTGGGGGTAGGCATTACAAAATGCAATGTATTGGGTAATTTAATAGATAGCATAAATAATACTCGGTACAACTACAGTGCTGTGACGGTTGGGTTTAGGGTTGAGGTGGGTGTAGATGTTAATAAAATACAATAAATGGGAAATTTAATAAATAATACAAATAATTCTTGTTAACTTTCAGCCATATCCAATCTAGCAACAACAACCCTTTAGGGCATGAGGTGTCCAAACAAACCCAGTCCAAGAGGACCACCTATGTAAGCCTACACCTGTCTAGAGTGGACACCTTAAACCCTAATAACGCTCTGGTAAGCCTAATAACGCTTTAATTAGTCGGTTTAAGTGTGTTAACGTAGGATAGGAGCTAAAATTCCATCTTTCGGATGAGACGTTAAACCGAGGTCCCGACTCTCTGTGGTCGTTAAAAATTCCAGGATGTCCTTCGAAAAGAGTAGGGGTTCAAGCCCGGCATCCTGGCCAAATCTGCCCACTGGCCTCTGTCAATCATGGCCTCCTAACCATCTCCATATTCAATTGGCTTCATCACTGTCTCCTCTCCACCAATCAGCTGGTGTGCGGTCTGGTGCAAAATGGCTGCCGTCGCATCATCCAGGGGGATGCTGCACACTGGTGGTGGATGAGGACATCCCCCCCATTGTGTAAAGCGCTTTGAGTGCCCAGAATAGCGCTATATAAATGTAAGGAATTATTATTATTATTATTATTAAAATAAGCCGGACCGAGAAAATCTTTTAGGTAATTTATTCCTCTAAGTTATTAACATGGTCCCACTGGTGCATTTGTTCCTTACACATACAAAACCTTTTTGAAGTTCTCCCATGCAGGCAATTGTGCTAAGACTGTGATCTATTCCCTGCAACATCAGGCCACAATCAGGTGTCCACAATCAGGTGGTTTGTCTTGGTCTGGCATCTCAGCTGAGACCTGTCCACTATGGGTGACCCTGCCAGTACTTGTGAAGTACCAGTGGTGAAGCTCTCAGCATCACTGATGCACAGAAGCCCTCACAGCACGTCAAGCTGCAAACCATGTGAGGGACCCTAACCTAACCTACCCTATACTAACCTATCACTGACCGACCAACACTCAGAGGAGTCCAGCAACTGACCAGCAACACTAAGAGACCGCTCAGAAAACCCTGCAAAGCGCATGTCAAAAACACAGAAAACTTTCCAAAACAACCTGACAACCAGAACCCAAGAGCCACATCAGCAACCATCAAAACATTCAGCAGAGTGATAAAAACTTTGAATGAAAAGAAAACTTAATGTAAAGACTTACTCTATAACTATATACAGTATGTACATACGTGCCCTTGATCTTTCATGGGACACTATGATGGCTCAGTGTCTGGGCTTCTTTCTTCGGGGTTCCTCCTCGGGTAGTGGCTCTCCACTGATGTCCACGTGGATTTGAGGAGCGCTGCTGCTTCCGCTGGACCTGCTCTCCGTGATCAAGACTCGTCCATCAGGCAGCTCGGTCTCCAGCAGCGTAGGCCGGTGGAGCTTCTCCCACAGCCGTTGCTTGATCCCCAGGCCTCGCTTGAAGCGGTAGCGGCTGCAGCCGGTCTCCACGACGGAGCGAAAGATGTGCTGATAGTCCTGCACGCTTCTGCCGTGGATGGAGAGCTGCTGCTCCGGCTGACACTCGTTCACTGAGGAAGACACTGATGCTGCTGCTGCTGCTGCGGGACGGAGGACAGGGAGGGCCGCCGCGTTCATCAGGTGTCGCTTCTTCAGCGCTGGGTCAGAGATGCAGCTGTAGGTGTGATCTGACCTTACCGCCGCTGCGAGCTGCTCAACGGTAGAGACGCCCTGTAGCCAGAAGTGACTCGTGTGTGCGGGGAGAGCCCTGGTTCTTCTTGAGCGACGCTGCTCCATCAAGATGACCCAAGAACAACTTTCCAAAGTAGAGAAACTGATCAAACTTTTCAAAAGTTGTCGAGAGTTTGTTGCGAGACGATCGGGTCAGAACCAGCTGTGTATATTAAAGATCACCTCAAGTTGCTGTAGTGACAGAATGACGAGCCTCATTTAAATGTAAACAATATTTAATATCAGCAGTGAATTAATGAAATCAGCACGAACTCTGTGCTTTTATAATTGAGTTTTTATTAAATGCAGTAGCTAAATTTCTAAATTATGATTATTCAATAAAATGCTGGTCTTATATTAATAAAAAATCAAAAATAAGCATAAATGGGCGTTTTTTATAGGACGAATGTTGACCACTGAAAATCGTCACAGGTTTCAGAAATCTGGTCATGTTAGTGAATATTACCATTGATTTTTGTTTGCTTTTGGGATGGTTTGCGTTTCATTAAAAAAAAAAAAAACACTGAACTAATATTCTCGATTCTATATTTACTTCATAATTAACTAGGCCTATATCAGACCAACCGGGACTTTAGCAATGACATTGTTCTTTTGATGCTTTGTATACTTAAATTTTCATAATTTTCCTGCACTGACTGGGTGATTTAATATTTTTATAGTATTATTAAAATTATTAATCATAATAATGCTATAAGCAATACAATAAACCAAAATACATTCCAAAAAAAAATAAAAATCAAAAATCAAAAATATAAACCAGTATCAGATACAACGACAACCAGCATTAATAAGATTAAAAAAGCTAAATATACAACAGTTTATTTTGATTAGCTATTAGCTTATTAGGTCAGGGAAGTGCTAATCATTCATTCTGAGTGAAGGTTTTTATTTATTATTATTAAAATAGCTTTAAGAAACTTAAAACAACCATGCCAAATAAAAAATATGTAAATATGCGTGACCTAAAACATATTGGTTTATTTGACTATGGCAATTTTATTTATTTACATTTTATTTAATGGTTTACTTTTAAGCTATCACAAAATATTAACCACTTTCATTGACCAATGTGCTCTCCAACAAATAAACAGAAAGGGAAACAGAAACTAAATAGTAAAAAATGTATTTGAAAACATAAAAGTCTATAATCTAGACCAAAAGATATTGTTGTACAGAGCTCGTCTTATTGACTGTGGTAAGGCTCATTTATACACATATATACTGTGTATAGAGGAAATTAGGATGCAATATTTCAAGTTTATTTAAAAAGCTGTGCATATCTTCAACATTAAATGAATATGAAATAAACTTTTTATAATAAAAACTGACTCCAGGATCATATCAATGTTTGAACTGTAGTTTACAGATTTGTATTTAAAATTGAATGGCAAAGCCACAAAACGAATAAAATAAACAAAAAGTGTGATGTGACAAATCTGATTAACAAACTAAAAATATATCATTAAAATAACAGAGAGGGAAAATTACAAACACAGGAAAAAAATTTATGTTTTTTACTTCCCAGTCCCAGACGTTCCTGAAATGTCATAATCACATGTCCAAGTGTTTCTTTACAACAGTATGAAAATCGCCCCTGGTGGTGATGTGATCAGGACTGTAGCTGGAGAGGCAGGAAGTCAGGCCCGGCGCTACGGGGGGGGCAAAGGGAGGCATTGCCCCCTCAGAAAGAGTTTGTGCCCCAATGTGCCAACAATCCCAATTTTCATAAGGGATTGTTTACTCAAAATTCTTTCTGTCATTAACTATTAACACTCCCGTCGTTCCAACCGTCAGAACACACATCTAAATATTTTAAAATATATGACATAGCAATTGAATTATGAAAATTGGTGAGATTAAAGCTAGTCCTATAGTCCAGAGATCCGGTCCCCGCGTCAGGTCTGGTGCGCCCGTAAATAGCCTTTAAAACGCGCACACGGCGATGGAGGCGCACTCAACTCACAAGGGAGAAAATGGGTGACATGATAGGAGCAGCTTAATTCATTACATGTTTTGGTTAACTAATTATTTAAACACAACTCTCTTGAGCTCTAAAAGGGAAAAAAACACATAAGAAATTTGCTGTTAAATTAATTTTAGCAGAGACGCAACTGCCAGTCATTTATTAGTTATTCGGGAAGATGTAGCCTAATAAAAATGTTTTAATAAAAATAAATAGTTTACTGCACAGTCCCACAGTAGGTTACAATATAAATAATATTTTAAATGTATTTATTAATATTATTATTAATATTATTGCGATTAAGCTAAAATTGACAAAACGCAGAACCCTTTGAAAGTTTGCTTTCATTTAGCTAAAAAGCGCACTTTTACAGTTGTGTAGAGAAACGTTCCATTATGCAGCAGCAGTCAAGGTATAACACATAATAAATGCCTTTTGGGTTTAAAGATAATCGGCCTGCGAAGTCAAGTTTGCAGTGTTATAAATGGAATAGGTATAGTGCTTAAGTGGATTTACCGCGGATAAACCGAGAAACCTCGTGCGCTGCAGGTAGGCAGAATGATAATCTTTTGAAAATATGTAATTTAGGCTGTACTGCTATCTATTGTGTATATTTACAACAAATTCAGCAAAATCATTTTGTTAGAATAGTTTCAATTAGCATGTTGTACTGACCGCTGTATCATTGGAGTAAGCCAGATTTCCACAAATAGGCTATTGCATTTTATAGGAAATTAAATAATTTAAAAGCAAGATATTTTCTGAGAAATATTTCAGGTTGTACTCATTATGGGTATTGTATAAGCTATAGTATTATAAAATGCTAGTTTAAGTAATTAAATGTGAAATAAGTGATCAAATCAAGCTTGGAGGATGGTGACAAAGTATTAACGTTGTAAATGAAAATTAATTTAAAAAATGTCTGATTTTGGTCAGCAGAGGGCACTAAACTCTGGTCAATGTCATTTACTGTTAAGACACACCCTGTTGAAAAATTTAATTATTTGAAACCCATGACCTATTTTTGAACAAAATTAATTTATTTTTGGGGTTCCACTGTGATCCTAAAATAGAGCTTAATGTGAAATTCTACTTTGACATTTAATTTGGCATAATATATTCAGTATTACCCATTAAACGCAGCCTTGGTACAATAATTTGTACTTTTAAAAAAACCCTGGTTTGGGATTAGGCATGGGCCGGTAAAAGATTAAAAATAATAATGTTAAATTACTAAAACTACTAGTAATTCACTTAAATAGCATAAAATAGTATAAATAGTCAAATGTAAACCTGACTGAGAAAATAGTCTTGACTGGCTGTTTTTGAACACTTGAATTTCACAGGATGCACCAGCCCATATTGTAGTCAGTTAGTTATGTACTCATGTAAATAAGGACGACAAAAACTACAGACCTGTTCATTAGACCTTGAAGCCTAATATTTCTGCTGCTGTAATGTTGATGTTAACTAACCAAAATAAAGAAAGTTAAACTTGATTTTAAGTATAACATCATTTAAATAACTTGTTGCTAGCTGTATTTTTATTAGTGCTGTCAAATGCTTAATCACATGAAAATTAAGTTTGTATTTACATAATACATTTTCGTGGAGTGTATATATTTGAGAAACTCTATATCTTCATATGAAATATTTATATCTACATCAAATTATAAATAAATAAATAAATATAAAAATGATGTACATGTTATGAAGATGCAAATTTTAATTTTGGGTTTGATTAATTATGATTAATTGCTTGACACAACTGTTTTTGTGTATGTATATGTTCATACTTAAAATGTCATTTAATATTCCATTTATAATTTTTTTTATATTTTAACTTTATTATTTACATTATGTAATTGATCGCATTAAAAGTTCTTTAATAACAGTATTTAAATTATGAAATAAATATTTAAACGATTAAATAAAGTCTGTGTTTAATATCACATTACTTATTATTTAATTTAGCTGGGTTGCTGCAATTGAAATGAAGTATTGTTAAATTTCACTGCTATTGATTACTGAAATATATTGTGACTTCTCTGTTCACCACTCTATCTCTCTGTCCACATAGCTGTGCTGTGCTTTCCAACATGAAAAGTACCTTTATTTGGGGATGGAGTTCATGCCAGGTGGAGATCTGGTGAATCTGACCAGCAACTATGACATCCCAGAGGAATGGGCTCAATTCTATACGGCAGAAGTGGTGCTGACACTTGACGCCATCCATTCTCTGGGCTTCATCCACAGAGACATCAAACCAGACAACATGCTGCTGGACCGCAATGGACACCTCAAACTTGCAGACTTTGGCACATGCATGAAGATGGACTCGGTGTGTGGTAAGTGCATTTGAAGTGTCTTTTAAGGGGGTGTGATACTAACAAAAATGTTTCTCTCCTTTTTTTGATAATCTCATTGAACAATATTTTGCTTAGTGTGCTTTTGTGCTGATACCTTGGCTAGTTTAGGCCTGACATGGATTAATAGATATGACCACTAGGTGACACCACTACTGCAGGTGACAGCAAGTCTCTTTCTCCTTTTCAAAAATACTAGGCTACTATCTAAATCGGTACTTCGTTTGAGTTCTAAGTTGTGTCTTGACAGTAATAAAATAGAATAGTGGAAGTGAGAATGAAATTCAGGCTACTGCATTGACGTTGTTGTCACTGTCATGTTAACCTTTCGTCATCACGTCTCATAGGATAGTAAATGAATTAATTCCACACTTTATTAATTGATAATTCTGGTACTTTTTGCCTCCTGATTCATTCAATCATTTTCCTTTGGCTTAGTCCCTTTATTCATCAGGGGTCGCCACAGCGGAATGAACTGCCAACTTAGCCAGCATATGTTTTACACAGCGGATGCCCTTCCAGCTGCAACCCAGTACTGGGAAACACCTATACACACTCCTTCAAACATACACTATGGCCAATTTGGTTTATTCAATTCACCTGTAATGCATGTCTTTGGACATGGGGAGAACAAGCAAACTCCACAGAGAAATTCCAACTGGCCCAGCCGGGGCTCGAACCAGCGACCTTGTTACTGGCGACAGTGCTAACCACTGAGCCACAGTGTTGCCCCTGCATCTTAATTTCTACTACTAATTCGGATGTAAAAGGTCACATGCTGTTTTTCACAAACTTAATATTAGGGAAGTGTGGAGTTTAGAATTTATTCAGTTTTTATAAGTGATTCAATGAACATTTATTCAAACAATTTATTCAAAATGGCTGATTCATTTAGAAACGAAGCAATTAGTGACTGTCTTTGTTGATGATTTATTTAAAACAGATTGAAGTGCAAAACACACACACACACACACACACAAACTCTTCTCCTAAGATGCACATTTTTTGCTTCAGCTTTGTTTGGTATTTTCTGTTGATCTGTTGAACAGAACTCGCATTATTGTGTTTTAATGGATGTTCAGGAAAGCCTGCTTGTGTTAACTTGCTTGTATTATTTCACAAAACCTTACACATTTTATAAACAAAACCCCATAAAGGGATATTTTAACCCACCTATTTGTCATTGGGACTGCTTTCCAATAGTTTTAAATGCTTTTGGACTCTCAGGACGTGATTTTGTTTGTTTTTCTCAATTGAATGAAGCTCTCTGTAATGCCAGCCCACAATACAATTACAATTTTATTGAAAACGATAAATATCATACACTAGTAGTTGGTGTGTTTAGATGTACTATACATGACCGAGAATGAGAGAGTTTCTTTAAGATTTTGTAGTGTAGAGATTTACAATTATCACCTCACACATTGCAGCATCATTAACGTACGTTACAGAAAGCCTCCATTCGGTTATGACAGATGTTAGTGCTGCCATCTTGTGGCTAGATTATACAATGCAGTCCTTGAATTGAATGAATATAAATTGTGTAAATAATTAAAATTTTAAACATACTTGTATTTCAGCTACATTAACTCAGCCAGTAATGTTTATATCCATGTGTCTACATGTGTGTTTAGACTGGTATGGTACGCTGTGAACACTGCTGTTGGGACACCTGATTACATTTCTCCAGAGGTTTTAATGTCTCAAGGAGGGACTGGTTATTACGGTCGTGAGTGTGACTGGTGGTCTGTTGGTGTTTTCATTTATGAGCTTCTAGTGGGTGAGAAGTGTCAGCTTCATATGCATCTCTTGAAGTTTTATTTCAGTGTTCTCATAATCAAATGTTTTCTTCTGTCGATCTGGGCAGGCGACACTCCAGTTCATTCCGAGTCTCTGGTGGGCACATATGGAAAGATCATGGATCACAAGAACATCTTAACTTTCCCAGATGATATTGAAATGTCAAAGGATGGCAAAGACCTCATCTGTGCCTTTCTGAGTAGCAAGTGAGACTGAGAAAATGAAAGTTTGATTTGAGTTTTTTTTTTTTTCTTGTAAAATTCAGACTCTTACTCGCTTAATATCCCCTTACTTGTTTGTTTTTAGAGGTTGGCTGGTAACATTAATTTTTTTATTAATTTGAATTTAACTTTACTGTAAAAAAGAGCTAATTTTCAGGACAATTTATTACACACATGATGAGATTTCTTTTGTAGTTTGGAGTTTATAACCTGGGTTTGACATTACCTTTTTTGATCACCAGCCACAGTGGCTAGGAGTTTTCCAACATTACTAGCCACTCGCCATTTTCACTAGCCACAATTATAATGTTGGAAAAATATATTTTATATTCATAAATTTGAATTTGACATGCTAACTTTACTTAATTTATACTTTGTGTCCACATGCCTCCTTGTTCATTTAATATTTTTGTGTGTTGTTTATGACCTTGCTCAATGAGCATGAGTACATGGGATGTGATTTTTATAGTGTCACTATGCAATTAATTTAGTTTTATTTTTATAAATAGTTTATTTCACATGAGTTTCCAGGGCTCGACACTAAGGATTTGCAAAGTTTTTCTCTGACTGCACCGAACTAATTATTACTTAGAAACACATTTTAAATAATGTGTAAAGCAAACAAAATATAGCTATACATACACTTTTTATACACAGTTGACACTTAAAAACAATACTCTCATGTATTCTCAAAGTGGCTAGTGGGAGTGGCTGTCTAACCCGCCACAGCTGAAATCTACCCGCATTTGTTAATGTGTTAATGTCAAGCCCTGTTTATAACGTATTTAATATAATCACAGGGTAGCTTAGATTTGTTATCGTTGTTATCATATGACATTTTCCCTATTTTTCCCTATCGATGTACTTTTTTCCAAAATGACAATCTCAGGGAATATTTCATAAACACCAAATCATATATTTTTTAATTTAATTAAAGGAGAACATACAAGTCTATATTAATTTGATGCTTTTAAAAGCTCTTCATACAATAAGTCTTTCATAAAACTTTAATGTCCTACTGCTTTTACTAGACACACTAGCTTAATAAAACCTTACTTGTTTGTTTTTAGAGGTCGGCTGGTAGTGAAATTAATTTATTATTTTTTCAATTTGAAATTAGCTTCACTGTAAAAAAAAAAAAGTAAATTTTCTTGACAATTTTTTACACATTTTGATCAGATTTCTTCTGTAGTTTATAACATATATAATGTAAACACAGAGTACCTAAGATTTGTTATTACTGAAAACAGTCAAGTTTTCTTGCCATAAATTACCAGGCACAGAAAAAAAGGAGATTAATTTAGCAGCTTCAGTGAGAAAAATTAGCAGTTTTTGCTTAGTTTATTCTCAGCTAATGTGATGGAAAAACATATTTTGTCTCTGTAGCCAGAATATGATGATCCATTTCCCCAAACACAAATGTTGGCTATAAAAAAATGAATAATCTTTATTAAACCGTTCAAGGTATTCAATGATTTTTTTTTCTCATAATTTTGCAGCCCTGCATAATTGACACACAGTTTTGTTGGCACAACCCAGTGTTGTTGTTGACACTTTGTAGTGTTCTGATTGATTGAATTAGTAAATTATGTGTATATTTGACAAAATACAACAATGTTAATATAATCTAAGCCTGATTACTACACATACCTAAAATATAAATAAATAGTTTTATCAGTGAAAAAAAAAAGTTTTATCAGTGTTTATGAAATGTTCCCTATTTTTTTTAAAGGTTTAGGGTCAATAAGATTTTTTTTTCTTTAATGGTTTTAGAAAAATTCTAAAAATATACATATAATTCTGAATAGTAATAATAATAATAATAATCACAAGAAATATTTCTTAAGCACCAAATCGCCAAAAAACTTACTAAGCCATATCAACATTTTAATTGAATTAAATTAGATAAAATGTAAAGACAACATACAAGATGATCTTTATTTATGTTATGCCTTTAAAAGCTCTATATAAATAAAGTCCCTAATAAAACATACATTTCATCTCCTACTGCTTTTACTATATCAGCTTCATGGACGTTCACCCTCCAGCCTGACAACTTCCATCTGAATTCCTCTTTTCTCCTTCCCTCTTTCTCCTCTCTCACATGCCCACATACAAGCATTCCTGATCAAACATACAGAGAGGGGCTTAATGTTTTCTCTCAATGTTTTCATGTAAACACACACACACACACACACACAAACACACTCCTCCCTTTGCATTCAGGCTGTTGGAATGTCCCACACGTGGTAGTCCAAACTGCTGCACCGCCTCAATGCAGATGAAGTAAAAGGAAGGGGGAGTGAACGGTCCTTATTTTTGGATGTCTCTCTGACTGCTCCACTCCTCCATGCTGTGCTGTTGGATGTTCTTGGTTTATGGTCATTTAACGGATTAGCGCTTCTCTGTTTGTTTTGCTGACCAGTGTTGTGCTATGTTCAGGGAGGTGAGGCTTGGCCGGACTGGAGTGGATGAAATAAAATGTCACCCCTTCTTCAAGAACGATCAGTGGACCTTCGACACCATATGAGACAGTAAGTCAGTGAGAGCTTGACTTTTTTTTTTGTCGCTGCCTTTAGTTGTGGTGAAATGAGATGCATCATGTTGTTTATCTGTTTGTGCAGTCAGTACCTTTTATTTCTGAATCGTCTGGCATCGTACTTGAAGCCAAGTCATTTAGACGAAGGCATAGTTGTCCTAGAACGAGTAGTTTGCTGATCAAATTCCACATTTTGATGAGGCAAAACACATCTTGGATGTTTTAATTACTATTTTAGGTGAAAAACAAAATAATGAGATTTGTGTAAAATCTAAAGTTAAGCAAGTCCAGCCCGCCATCTTGTCCTGCCTCTCAGTTCTCTTAAGCCTTAATTGGGCTGGCTCTGTGAAGTGGCCTCTTTTGGGCTCATCATTGAAGACCGGACGAGCTGCAACATTTCGTTCTCCCAGGTTCTGGGAGTAGATGAGCATGTCACCGGTGTAGACTTTGACCAACTTGGGAAGTCACTCACAAGACCTCAGCTTATGGGACATTACCATTAAAATGAAACGTTTCCAGCAGAATATGACGCTTTAAAAAAAAAAACTCCATCAGCACTGGTAACTATGAAAAACACGACTGAGCACTAATAGTATACTCAACACTTTACACTGACATTAAAGACTGAAGTAAGAACGCTGAAAAAACATCCGATTTTAGCACAGAAGAGGTTTTCTTTTCCTAAATTAAATCAAAACTTCATAATATTGTGTTAATGAATTAATTAGTGTGTGTTGCACTGCTGGAGTGAAGGTTAACCAGTCCACACAGTTCATGCAGCTATAATCTTTATTATCTTTTACTAAGAAACTATGTACAATATTTACACGTTGGCTCCAGGTCTCTTGGATGAAGATCTCTCAGCGATGTGGTCTCTTCTGGTCGCCGCGCGTCTCTGGTGGAGATGGGGAGCGGGACCACCTTTATGAACCAAAATCGTTCTTTGTACCAGGCTGTAAACACCTTCTTTTCTGCTGTAAAGTTGGCCATTTTAACAGTGGGCTCAATAGAAATTTGCTCCATATGGAGCCAGGACTGACAGAATTTCATTGAACTGCATTTTCAGTTACTTCTGTATTTGCTTCATGACGGAGAGCGGGAGGTTGCCGTTGTTTGGGCACAAGCTGTAATATTTACTTTTCTGATCTGGAAAGATTCTCATTTGCAAAGGTTTTTGTTTGCTTCCTGGACATCCCCAGCACAAATAATTAAATGATGAGTGGGGTGTTTTAAGCTGAAATGACACACACATTTTGGGGCAGCTAATATTTTTTATCATGCTTGTAACATAACCCTTTATAACTGCAATGAAATGAAAGTAGTGTAAATTTTTCTTCTGAATTAAAAGTAAAACTATCAGAAAGTAACAAACAAATGTAGGACAGGTACTTTTTTATTCCTTTCAGTTGTTACTGGATGGCGGGAAAGCTTGAAAGCAAATTTCCAGTCCATTTTAGATAAAATAACCTGAATTATTAAAGACAGCCAGAGAGATGACTTTCATTTTCATGGCATAAATGAATGTAACTCAGCCTCTTGACTTTTCAACTCTTGTTTATTTCTCAATAGCAAAAAAATGCCAAAAACAGACACCCAAAACCCTACGCATGCTGCGCGACACAGGGGCGTGAACCTGCAGGACCCAGACGCACAGTCCACTCGAAGCTGCTGTGGGAACTAAAGGCCTGTCAACACTCCATCATGAGAGACCACGACACCTTCTCCTCCCTAAAATCCCACCCTTCACCCTTTCACCTCCCAAGACGGATAAGGAAAGAGAAAGAAAGAGAAAGGAATACCAGGAAGAGCTCAAGGAAAACGCCTCACTCGTGCCACAAAGAGATTTTTCAAGGAAGACTTCTGGTGGACGGGGCTGAAAGCGAACGGACGATGGACTCTGTCATGTCTAGCAGTAAATATGGATTCTGTATTACTTTCAAGTCAACAAGAATTTCCACCTCAGTTCATCCTCATTATGCAAGCACCATGTAGAGATAAAGGATTGGAAAAGAGATAAAGGAACACAGAATGGACTGAAGAGTTATTATTAACCAACAAACCTTCCCATTCTCAGCCCCTGGAAGGGTCCGTAATGCCCCTTTTAACATTCAGAAGTCTTCAAGCGAAATCTACACTGAGTATCCATATGGTCTGGGCTCTCCCATTTAATCTCAACTCTAACACTGGAAGAAAGTCAGCACCTTAAACTTAAACTAACTCTTCAGTTATTCATCTATGAGCCGCATCTACTAAATTTATAACACAAAGGAACACGGAAGCAGAACTTCATATGTTTTATTTCAGCTTTATTTATTACCTTTGTTTGAACTGGTCTCCCTTTGCGCAAATATTGTGGGAATGCAGATTTTTGCCCACAAAGGCCCTGAAAAAGTGGAAAAAAACAGAAGTGCCTACTCCGTTTTTTCCGTGTTCTTTGTTTTGGGCTTGATTGAGGTCGGCTGACCATCTTAAAAGTAGCGGTTTTGAGACGATCCCGAGGTATACGGGCAATAAGCTGTGAGAATAACTTGCGGAGCGTGCTAGTAAACAGAGGAGTCGTTTCAGTTTTGTTTTATGAATGCTGTTTGTTGATGTGTATTAAAAAGAATTTTATTTCAGATTGATTTTAGTCAGTAATTTAATGGGTTACCAATACATTTATATGGTCATTTAGGGAATGAATTAGGTATCATGATAAGGTGTCACACAGCTAGAAGTCATTTGTCATGTGTCTTCAGGTCCACCTTTTTTGTGGAATAAGATCTGATCTCGTTAACACCTCTGTCAATTTTAAATAAAGCTGTGCTGTTCTGCTATGAATGAAACGTGGCTTTGGTTTCTGTGACTTTTTCAATAGCCTAGATCTAAACCACAGACTACTGTCATTTATGAGACAACAGCATTGTTCACCTCCACCCGCGTGAAGTAATATTTACCTCTGAAAACACAAGCCATAACCACACCAAACTAAATGCAAGTTGCAAACAGCAATTCACAGGGTTTACTTCACATTGGGGTTCGTGTTTAAAACACTTTCAGACATTTAAACAAAAATAAATATCAATTAATATTTAGCAATCTTTAATTAATAATAAGCAATATCTGTGATTGTTAGAGATTTGTACAGCACAGAATTTTTTTTAATGACAAATAATTAAAGCAGTTCGGATGTAGTGTTGTTTGAAAGAGGGCATCTAATATATAATAAAAATGATGTATTAATTATTTTATTTATACATTGAACATCATATGAGGTATTAAAGCGCCCCCTAGTGCCGATTTCTTCCAAATTTAACAACAATTAATATTTTAACTACTGTGATGGTTAGGATTGGGGTGGGGGTAGGCATTACAAAATGCAATGTATTGGGTAATTTAATAGATAGCATAAATAATACTCGGTACAACTACAGTGCTGTGACGGTTGGGTTTAGGGTTGAGGTGGGTGTAGATGTTAATAAAATACAATAAATGGGAAATTTAATAAATAATACAAATAATTCTTGCTAACTTTCAGCCATATCCAATCTAGCAACAACAACCCTTTAGGGCATGAGGTGTCCAAACAAACCCAGTCCAAGAGGACCACCTATGTAAGCCTACACCTGTCTAGAGTGGACACCTTAAACCCTAATAACGCTCTGGTAAGCCTAATAATGCTTTAATTAGTCGGTTTAAGTGTGTTAACGTAGGATAGGAGCTAAAATTCCATCTTTCGGATGAGACGTTAAACCGAGGTCCCGACTCTCTGTGGTCGTTAAAAATTCCAGGATGTCCTTCGAAAAGAGTAGGGGTTCAAGCCCGGCATCCTGGCCAAATCTGCCCACTGGCCTCTGTCAATCATGGCCTCCTAACCATCTCCATATTCAATTGGCTTCATCACTGTCTCCTCTCCACCAATCAGCTGGTGTGCGGTCTGGTGCAAAATGGCTGCCGTCGCGTCATCCAGGTGGATGCTGCACACTGGTGGTGTCACGGTCGTGGTGGGGAAAAGGAGCGAGGACTCAAGTGCAAAGAAACAATGGGTATTTATTAATAATAAAATAAAAACAAAAGGCAAAACAAAACCACCCCGAAGGGGAAAACATGAATACAAAGGCAAAAACAAACTTGACAGGGCTGGCAGGACTGGCAGGACAAGACAGGGCTGGACACAACAAGACAGGAAACCAGCAACGACGAACTGACAAAGGACTGAAAACATGAGGGGGATTATAAAGCAAAAAAGTAAATTGAAACACAGGTGAACACAATTAACTAAATATGGGTTAACAAGGAGGGTGGGACTAGACAATAGACGGGAGAGCGCATGACACAGAGAGACAATACAAGCCATGCGCTCACATAACACAACACTGAAGCACACGACAAAAGCACGTGACCAATGTAAACACCGAGCCATGTGCTTTGACAAAAGACACAAGACACGAGCACACGATGAATGAAAACACTCACCATGCGCTCACATATGCAGCATGCATGCTTCATCCCAGCGCCGACCAAAACCGAAACCAACAAGACTGAGACGCTGGGAATGAAACACCATGCTGCTGACAGACGAAAACACAAACACGAGTACAAGAGCGCACGCGTCTGAGGGACGCAGAGCGCGCGCGCGCCCGCGTCAAGCAGAAGCGCGCACACTCTGCGTACACCCACGAAGGCGCGCGCGCACACAGAGACAGAAACAGGACCGGACATGGGTAGTGTCAGAGCTCTGCCACCAAAACAAGAATTTACAAAGACCAGAGTGGCAGAACCCTGACACTAGCCCCCCCCAAAAGGGACGCCACCTGGCGTCCCTAAAGGGAACATCCAACAAGGTACAAGACAGACAAGAAACACTACAAGACAACAAAACAGGCAACATCAACAGACACAAGACAGGGGGGTGAACAGGCAAGACAACATGAAGGGGGGGAGGGAGGGAAGCCAAGCCGGACTCAACAAGACAAACAAGGGAGGGATGGGAGGGCAAGACCAGGGAGGATCAGGAGGGACAGTCCAGGACAGGTGCAATGGGTCAGGGACCCCGGCAGGGAACCAGGGTGGAGCCGGAGGATCAGTCCAGGGTGGCAGAGGCATGCTCCAAGGTGGAGCAGGAGGGACAACCCAAGGAGGATCGGCCTGGGATACCAAGGCAGGAGGCCTGTAGGGAGCTGGCTGGGATGAAGGCCTGTGGGGAGCCGGCTGGTCTAGAGGCGACTTAACTAAAGCCGGCGGGGCTGAAGACCAGAGGGGAGCCAGCGGGGCAAGGAGCCGGGCTGGGGCCGGCTGGGCAAGACGTCTGGGGTGCGCTGGCAGGGCAAGGAGCTGGGCTGGGGCCGGCAGGGCAAGACGTCTGGTTGGGGCCGGCAGGGAAAAGAGCCGGGCTGGGGCCGGCAGGGCAAGGAGCGGGGCTGGGGCCGGCAGGGCTAGACGTCTGGTAGGTGCCGGCAGGGCAAGGAGCCGGGCTGGGGCCGGCAGGGCTAGACGTCTGGTAGGTGCCGGCAGGGAAAGACGTCTGGTAGTTGCCGGCAGGGCAAGGTGCCGGGCTGGAGCCGGCTGGGCAAGACGTCTGGGTGGCGTCGGCCGGGCAAGGAGCCGGGCTGGGGCCGGCAGGGCAAGACGTCTGGTAGGTGCCGGCAGGGCAAGACGTCTGGTAGGTGCCGGCAGAGCAAGGTGCCGGGCTGGAGCCGGCTGGGCAAGACGTCTGGGTGGTGCCGGCAGGGCAAGTAGCCGGGCTGGGGCCAGCAGGGCTTGACATCTGGGTGGTGCCGGCAGGGAAAGACGTCTGGGTGGCGTCGGCAGGGCAAGGAGCCGGGCTGAAGCCGGCAGGGCAAGACGTCTGGGTGGCGCCGGCAGGGCAAGGAGCCGGGCTGAAGCCGGCAGGGCAAGACGTCTGGGTGGCGCCGGCAGGGCAAGGAGCCGGACTGGGACCGGCACTGAGCGGCGCTCTGGGGCTGGAGCCGACACTGGAGGGCGCTCTGGGGCTGGAGCCGACACTGGAGGGCGCTCTGGGGCTGGAGCCGACACTGGAGGGCGCTCTGGGGCTGGAGCCGACACTGGAGGGCGCTCTGGGGCTGGAGCCGACACTGGAGGGCGCTCTGGGGCTGGAGCCGACACTGGAGGGTGCTCTGGGGCTGGAGCCGACACTGGAGGGCGCTCTGGGGCTGGAGCCGACACTGGAGGGCGCTCTGGGGCTGGAGCCGACACTGGAGGGCGCTCTGGGGCTGGAGCCGACACTGGAGGGCGCTCTGGGGCTGGAGCCGACACTGGAGGGCGCTCTGGGGCTGGAGCCGTTGTGGTGGAGGAGCCCTTTCTCCTCCGACGCTTCCTTGGTCTGGGTGGCGGGAAGCTGGCCACCTCTTCAGACACTGCAGTATACTCCACTGCCTGCAGGACTGGTGCAGTGTCTGTTGCGGGTGCCTCAGTAAGTGATGCTGCAGCCAGGATGGTAACTGAAAGGGCTGCAGCAGGTTCGGTCACCTCTGGGTGGGCGACAGGTAAGGCAGACCCGGTCTTCCTCCTCCTTCGCCGTTTCTGGGTCATTGGAGGACTGGGGCCCCCACTGATTGCAGATGGATATGTGAAGCAGTCAGTGGGCTGGCGCTTTGTGCGGAGTTGGTGGAGCTTAAACACAAAGCGCCAAAATGGCAGGTACTCCAGCCTCTCCATCTCCACAGGGCTGAGGGGCTCCGTTAGGCAGATGTTAAATGCCTCCTTGAGGTCCAGGTTATCCTCATACTCAAGGCCATCCACTACAGCAAGGAAGTCGTGGGCGAAATTTCTGATGTCCACCTCTCCCTGCTGCAGGGAGATTTCCTGGACAACCTGAAGCAGCTGGTGTTTGACAGAGCCCCCAAGAAAAGGAGATGGAAAGAGGAAGCTACCCATTTTTCTGCTGAGTCCTCTTCTTTGGTCAGTTCGTACTGTCACGGTCGTGGTGGGGAAAAGGAGCGAGGACTCAAGTGCAAAGAAACAATGGGTATTTATTAATAATAAAATAAAAACAAAAGGCAAAACAAAACCACCCCGAAGGGGAAAACATGAATACAAAGGCAAAAACAAACTTGACAGGGCTGGCAGGACTGGCAGGACAAGACAGGGCTGGACACAACAAGACAGGAAACCAGCAACGACGAACTGACAAAGGACTGAAAACATGAGGGGGATTATAAAGCAAAAAAGTAAATTGAAACACAGGTGAACACAATTAACTAAATATGGGTTAACAAGGAGGGTGGGACTAGACAATAGACGGGAGAGCGCATGACACAGAGAGACAATACAAGCCATGCGCTCACATAACACAACACTGAAGCACACGACAAAAGCACGTGACCAATGTAAACACCGAGCCATGTGCTTTGACAAAAGACACAAGACACGAGCACACGATGAATGAAAACACTCACCATGCGCTCACATATGCAGCATGCATGCTTCATCCCAGCGCCGACCAAAACCGAAACCAACAAGACTGAGACGCTGGGAATGAAACACCATGCTGCTGACAGACGAAAACACAAACACGAGTACAAGAGCGCACGCGTCTGAGGGACGCAGAGCGCGCGCGCGCCCGCGTCAAGCAGAAGCGCGCACACTCTGCGTACACCCACGAAGGCGCGCGCGCACACAGAGACAGAAACAGGACCGGACATGGGTAGTGTCAGAGCTCTGCCACCAAAACAAGAATTTACAAAGACCAGAGTGGCAGAACCCTGACAGGTGGTGGATGAGGACATCCCCCCCATTGTGTAAAGCGCTTTGAGTGCCCAGAATAGCGCTATATAAATGTAAGGAATTATTATTATTATTATTATTAAAATAAGCCGGACCGAGAAAATCTTTTAGGTAATTTATTCCTCTAAGTTATTAACATGGTCCCACTGGTGCATTTGTTCCTTACACATACAAAACCTTTTTGAAGTTCTCCCATGCAGGCAATTGTGCTAAGACTGTGATCTATTCCCTGCAACATCAGGCCACAATCAGGTGTCCACAATCAGGTGGTTTGTCTTGGTCTGGCATCTCAGCTGAGACCTGTCCACTATGGGTGACCCTGCCAGTACTTGTGAAGTACCAGTGGTGAAGCTCTCAGCATCACTGATGCACAGAAGCCCTCACAGCACGTCAAGCTGCAAACCATGTGAGGGACCCTAACCTAACCTACCCTATACTAACCTATCACTGACCGACCAACACTCAGAGGAGTCCAGCAACTGACCAGCAACACTAAGAGACCGCTCAGAAAACCCTGCAAAGCGCATGTCAAAAACACAGAAAACTTTCCAAAACAACCTGACAACCAGAACCCAAGAGCCACATCAGCAACCATCAAAACATTCAGCAGAGTGATAAAAACTTTGAATGAAAAGAAAACTTAATGTAAAGACTTACTCTATAACTATATACAGTATGTACATACGTGCCCTTGATCTTTCATGGGACACTGATGGCTCAGTGTCTGGGCTTCTTTCTTCGGGGTTCCTCCTCGGGTAGTGGCTCTCCACTGATGTCCACGTGGATTTGAGGAGCGCTGCTGCTTCCGCTGGACCTGCTCTCCGTGATCAAGACTCGTCCATCAGGCAGCTCGGTCTCCAGCAGCGTAGGCCGGTGGAGCTTCTCCCACAGCCGTTGCTTGATCCCCAGGCCTCGCTTGAAGCGGTAGCGGCTGCAGCCGGTCTCCACGACGGAGCGAAAGATGTGCTGATAGTCCTGCACGCTTCTGCCGTGGATGGAGAGCTGCTGCTCCGGCTGACACTCGTTCACTGAGGAAGACACTGATGCTGCTGCTGCTGCTGCGGGACGGAGGACAGGGAGGGCCGCCGCGTTCATCAGGTGTCGCTTCTTCAGCGCTGGGTCAGAGATGCAGCTGTAGGTGTGATCTGACCTGACCGCCGCTGCGAGCTGCTCAACGGTAGAGACGCCCTGTAGCCAGAAGTGACTCGTGTGTGCGGGGAGAGCCCTGGTTCTTCTTGAGCGACGCTGCTCCATCAAGATGACCCAAGAACAACTTTCCAAAGTAGAGAAACTGATCAAACTTTTCAAAAGTTGTCGAGAGTTTGTTGCGAGACGATCGGGTCAGAACCAGCTGTGTATATTAAAGATCAACTCAAGTTGCTGTAGTGACAGAATGACGAGCCTCATTTAAATGTAAACAATATTTAATATCAGCAGTGAATTAATGAAATCAGCACGAACTCTGTGCTTTTATAATTGAGTTTTTATTAAATGCAGTAGCTAAATATCTAAATTATTATTATTCAATAAAATGCTGGTCTTATATTAATAAAAAATAAAAATTAAGCATAAATGGGCGTTTTTTATAGGACGAATGTTGACCACTGAAAATCGTCACAGGTTTCAGAAATCTGGTCATGTTAGTGAATATTACTATTGATTTTTGTTTGCTTTTGGGATGGTTTGCGTTTCATTAAAAAAAAAAAAAACACTGAACTAATATTCTCGATTCTATATTTACTTCATAATTAACTAGGCCTATATCAGACCAACCGGGACTTTAGCAATGACATTGTTCTTTTGATGTTTTGTATACTTAAATTTTCATAATTTTCCTGCACTGACTGGGTGATTTAATATTTTTATAGTATTATTAAAATTATTAATCATAATAATGCTATAAGCAATACAATAAACCAAAATACATTCCAAAAAAAAATAAAAATCAAAAATCAAAAATATAAACCAGTATCAGATACAACGACAACCAGCATTAATAAGATTAAAAAAGCTAAATATACAACAGTTTATTTTGATTAGCTATTAGCTTATTAGGTCAGGGAAGTGCTAATCATTCATTCTGAGTGAAGGTTTTTATTTATTATTATTAAAATAGCTTTAAGAAACTTAAAACAACCATGCCAAATAAAAAATATGTAAATATGCGTGCCCTAAAACATATTGGTTTATTTGACTATGGCAATTTTATTTATTTACATTTTATTTAATGGTTTACTTTTAGGCTATCACAAAATATTAACCACTTTCATTGACCAATGTGCTCTCCAACAAATAAACAGAAAGGGAAACAGAAACTAAATAGTAAAAAATGTATTTGAAAACATAAAAGTCTATAATCTAGACCAAAAGATATTGTTGTACAGAGCTCGTCTTATTGACTGTGGTAAGGCTCATTTATACACATATATACTGTGTATAGAGGAAATTAGGATGCAATATTTCAAGTTTATTTAAAAAGCTGTGCATATCTTCAACATTAAATGAATATGAAATAAACTTTTTATAATAAAAACTGACTCCAGGATCATATCAATGTTTGAACTGTAGTTTACAGATTTGTATTTAAAATTGAATGGCAAAGCCACAAAACGAATAAAATAAACAAAAAGTGTGATGTGACAAATCTGATTAACAAACTAAAAATATATCATTAAAATAACAGAGAGGGAAAATTACAAACACAGGAAAAAAATTTATGTTTTTTACTTCCCAGTCCCAGACGTTCCTGAAATGTCATAATCACATGTCCAAGTGTTTCTTTACAACAGTAGTATGAAAATCGCCCCTGGTGGTGATGTGATCAGGACTGTAGCTGGAGAGGCAGGAAGTCAGGCCCGGCGCTACGGGGGGGGGCAAAGGGAGGCATTGCCCCCTCAGAAAGAGTTTGTGCCCCAATGTGCCAACAATCCCAATTTTCATAAGGGATTGTTTACTCAAAATTCTTTCTGTCATTAACTATTAACACTCCCGTCGTTCCAACCGTCAGAACACACATCTAAATATTTTAAAATATATGACATAGCAATTGAATTATGAAAATTGGTGAGATTAAAGCTAGTCCTATAGTCCAGAGATCCGGTCCCCGCGTCAGGTCTGGTGCGCCCGTAAATAGCCTTTAAAACGCGCACACGGCGATGGAGGCGCACTCAACTCACAAGGGAGAAAATGGGTGACATGATAGGAGCAGCTTAATTCATTACATGTTTTGGTTAACTAATTATTTAAACACAACTCTCTTGAGCTCTAAAAGGGAAAAAAACACATAAGAAATTTGCTGTTAAATTAATTTTAGCAGAGACGCAACTGCCAGTCATTTATTAGTTATTCGGGAAGATGTAGCCTAATAAAAATGTTTTAATAAAAATAAATAGTTTACTGCACAGTCCCACAGTAGGCTACACTATAAATAATATTTTAAATGTATTTATTAATATTATTATTAATATTATTGCGATTAAGCTAAAATTGACAAAACGCAGAACCCTTTGAAAGTTTGCTTTCATTTAGCTAAAAAGCGCACTTTTACAGTTGTGTAGAGAAACGTTCCATTATGCAGCAGCAGTCAAGGTATAACACATAATAAATGCCTTTTGGGTTTAAAGATGATCGGCCTGCGAAGTCAAGTTTGCAGTGTTATAAATGGAATAGGTATAGTGCTTAAGTGGATTTACCGCGGATCAACCGAGAAACCTCGTGCGCTGCAGGTAGGCAGAATGATAATCTTTTGAAAATATGTAATTTAGGCTGTACTGCTATCTATTGTGTGTAATTACAACAAATTCAGCAAAATCATTTTGTTAGAATAGTTTCAATTAGCATGTTGTACTGACCGCTGCATCATTGGAGTAAGCCAGATTTCCACAAATATTGCATTCTATAGGAAACTAAATCATTTAAAAGCAAGATATTTTCTGAGAAATATTTCAGGTTGTACTCATTATGGGTATTGTATAAGCTATAGTATTATAAAATGCTAGTTTAAGTAATTAAATGTGAAATAAGTGATCAAATCAAGTTTGGAGGATGGTGACAAAGTATTAACGTTGTAAATGAAAATTAATTTAAAGAATGTCTGATTTTGGTCAGCAGAGGGCACTAAACTGTGGTCAATGTCATTTACTGTTAAGACACACCCTGTTGAAAAATGTAATTATTTGAAACCCATGACCTATTTTTGAACAAAATTAATTTATTTTTGGGGTTCCACTGTGATCCTAAAATAGAGCTTAATGTGAAATTCTACTTTGACATGTAATTTGGCATAATATATTCAGTATTACCCATTAAACGCAGCCTTGGTACAATAATTTGTACTTTTAAAAAAACCCTGGTTTGGGATTAGGCATGGGCCGGTAAAAGATTAAAAATAATAATGTTAAATTACTAAAACTACTAGTAATTCACTTAAATAGCATAAAATAGTATAAATAGTCAAATGTAAACCTGACTGAGAAAATAGTCTTGACTGGCTGTTTTTGAACACTTGAATTTCACAGGATGCACCAGCCCATATTGTAGTCAGTTAGTTATGTACTCATGTAAATAAGGACGACAAAAACTACAGACCTGTTCATTAGACCTTGAAGCCTAATATTTCTGCTGCTGTAATGTTGATGTTAACTAACCAAAATAAAGAAAGTTAAACTTGATTTTAAGTATAACATCATTTAAATAACTTGTTGCTAGCTGTATTTTTATTAGTGCTGTCAAATGCTTAATCACATGAAAATTAAGTTTGTATTTACATAATATATTTTCGTGGAGTGTATATATTTGAGAAACTCTATATCTTCATATGAAATATTTATATCTACATCAAATTATAAATAAATAAATAAATATAAAAATGATGTACATGTTATGAAGATGCAAATTTTAATTTTGGGTTTGATTAATTATGATTAATTGCTTGACACAACTGTTTTTGTGTATGTATATGTTCATACTTAAAATGTCATTTAATATTCCATTTATAATTTTTTTTATATTTTAACTTTATTATTTACATTATGTAATTGATTGCATTAAAAGTTCTTTAATAACAGTATTTAAATTATGAAATAAATATTTAAACGATTAAATAAAGTCTGTGTTTAATATCACATTACTTATTATTTAATTTAGCTGGGTTGCTGCAATTGAAATGAAGTATTGTTAAATTTCACTGCTATTGATTACTGAAATATATTGTGACTTCTCTGTTCACCACTCTATCTCTCTGTCCACATAGCTGTGCTGTGCTTTCCAACATGAAAAGTACCTTTATTTGGGGATGGAGTTCATGCCAGGTGGAGATCTGGTGAATCTGACCAGCAACTATGACATCCCAGAGGAATAGGCTCAATTCTATACGGTAGAAGTGGTGCTGACACTTGACGCCATCCATTCTCTGGGCTTCATCCACAGAGACATCAAACCAGACAACATGCTGCTGGACCGCAATGGACACCTCAAACTTGCAGATTTTGGCACATGCATGAAGATGGACTCGGTGTGTGGTAAGTGCATTTGAAGTGTCTTTTAAGGGGGTGTGATACTAACAAAAATGTTTCTCTCCTTTTTTTGATAATCTCATTGAACAATATTTTGCTTAGTGTGCTTTTGTGCTGATACCTTGGCTAGTTTAGGCCTGACATGGATTAATAGATATGACCACTAGGTGACACCACTACTGCAGGTGACAGCAAGTCTCTTTCTCCTTTTCAAAAATACTAGGCTACTATCTAAATCGGTACTTCGTTTGAGTTCTAAGTTGTGTCTTGACAGTAATAAAATAGAATAGTGGAAGTGAGAATGAAATTCAGGCTACTGCATTGACGTTGTTGTCACTGTCATGTTAACCTTTCGTCATCACGCCTCATAGGATAGTAAATGAATTAATTCCACACTTTATTAATTGATAATTCTGGTACTTTTTGCCTCCTGATTCATTCAATCATTTTCCTTTAGCTTAGTCCCTTTATTCATCAGGGGTCGCCACAGCGGAATGAACTGCCAACTTATCCAGCATATGTTTTACACAGCGGATGCCCTTCCAGCTGCAACCCAGTACTGGGAAACACCTATACACACTCCTTCAAACATACACTATGGCCAATTTGGTTTATTCAATTCACCTGTAATGCATGTCTTTGGACATGGGGAGAACAAGCAAACTCCACAGAGAAATTCCAACTGTCCCAGCCGGGGCTCGAACCAGCGACCTTGTTACTGGCGACAGTGCTAACCACTGAGCCACAGTGTTGCCCCTGCATCTTAATTTCTACTACTAATTCGGATGTAAAAGGTCACATGCTGTTTTTCACAAACTTAATATTAGGGAAGTGTGGAGTTTAGAATTTATTCTGTTTTTATAAGTGATTCAATGAAAATTTATTCAAACAATTTATTCAAAATGGCTGATTCATTTAGAAACGAAGCAATTAGTGACTGTCTTTGTTGATGATTTATTTAAAACAGATTGAAGTTCAAAACACACACACACACACACACACACACACACACACACACAAACTCTTCTCCTAAGATGCACATTTTTTGCTTCAGCTTTGTTTGGTATTTTCTGTTGATCTGTTGAACAGAACTCGCATTATTGTGTTTTAATGGATGTTCAGGAAAGCCTGCTTGTGTTAACTTGCTTGTATTATTTCACAAAACCTTACACATTTTATAAACAAAACCCCATAAAGGGATATTTTAACCCACCTATTTGTCATTGGGACTGCTTTCCAATAGTTTTAAATGCTTTTGGACTCTCAGGACGTGATTTTGTTTGTTTTTCTCAATTGAATGAAGCTCTCTGTAATGCCAGCCCACAATACAATTACAATTTTATTGAAAACGATAAATATCATACACTAGTAGTTGGTGTGTTTAGATGTACTATACATGACCGAGAATGAGAGAGTTTCTTTAAGATTTTGTAGTGTAGAGATTTACAATTATCACCTCACACATTGCAGCATCATTAACGTACGTTACAGAAAGCCTCCATTCGGTTATGACAGATGTTAGTGCTGCCATCTTGTGGCTAGATTATACAATGCAGTCCTTGAATTGAATGAATATAAATTGTGTAAATAATTAAAATTTTAAACATACTTGTATTTCAGCTACATTAACTCAGCCAGTAATGTTTATATCCATGTGTCTACATGTGTGTTTAGACTGGTATGGTACGCTGTGAACACTGCTGTTGGGACACCTGATTACATTTCTCCAGAGGTTTTAATGTCTCAAGGAGGGACTGGTTATTACGGTCGTGAGTGTGACTGGTGGTCTGTTGGTGTTTTCATTTATGAGCTTCTAGTGGGTGAGAAGTGTCAGCTTCATATGCATCTCTTGAAGTTTTATTTCAGTGTTCTCATAATCAAATGTTTTCTTCTGTCGATCTGGGCAGGCGACACTCCAGTTCATTCCGAGTCTCTGGTGGGCACATATGGAAAGATCATGGATCACAAGAACATCTTAACTTTCCCAGATGATATTGAAATGTCAAAGGATGGCAAAGACCTCATCTGTGCCTTTCTGAGTAGCAAGTGAGACTGAGAAAATGAAAGTTTGATTTGAGTTTTTTTTTTTTTTCTTGTAAAATTCAGACTCTTACTCGCTTAATATCCCCTTACTTGTTTGTTTTTAGAGGTTGGCTGGTAACATTTATTTTTTTATTAATTTGAATTTAACTTTACTGTAAAAAAGAGCTAATATTCAGGACAATTTATTACACACATGATGAGATTTCTTTTGTAGTTTGGAGTTTATAACCTGGGTTTGACATTACCTTTTTTGATCACCAGCCACAGTGGCTAGGAGTTTTCCAACATTACTAGCCACTCGCCATTTTCACTAGCCACAATTTTAATGTTGGAAAAATATATTTTATATTGATAAATTTGAATTTGACATGCTAACTTTACTTAATTTATACTTTGTGTCCACATGCCTCCTTGTTCATTTAATATTTTTGTGTGTTGTTTATGACCTTGCTCAATGAGCATGAGTACAGGGGATGTGATTTTTATAGTGTCACTATGCAATTAATTTAGTTTTATTTTTATAAATAGTTTATTTCACATCTGTTTCCAGGGCTCGACACTAAGGATTTGCAAAGTTTTTCTCTTGCTGCACCGAACTAATTATTACTTAGAAACACATTTTAAATAATGTGTAAAGCAAACAAAATATAACTATACATACACTTTTTATACACAGTTGACACTTAAAAACAATACTCTCATGTATTCTCAAAGTGGCTAGTGGGAGTGGCTGTCTAACCCGCCACAGCTGAAATCTACCCGCATTTGTTAATGTGTTAATGTCAAGCCCTGTTTATAACGTATTTAATATAATCACAGGGTAGCTTAGATTTGTTATCATTGTTATCATATGAAATTTTCCCTATTTTTCCCTATCGATGTACTTTTTTCCAAAATGACAATCTCAGGGAATATTTCATAAACTCCAAATCATATATTTTTTAATTTAATTAAAGGAGAACATACAAGTCTATATTAATTTGATGCTTTTAAAAGCTCTTCATACAATAAGTCTTTCATAAAACTTTAATGTCGTACTGCTTTTACTAGACACACTAGCTTAATAAAACCTTACTTGTTTGTTGTTAGAGGTCGGCTGGTAGTGAAATTAATTTATTATTTTTTCTATTTGAAATTAGCTTCACTGTAAAAAAAAGTACACTTTCTTGACAATTTTTTTACACATTTTGATCAGATTTCTTCTGTAGTTTATAACATATATAATGTAAACACAGAGTACCTAAGATTTGTTATTACTGAAAACAGTAAAGTTTTCTTGCCATAAATTACCAGGCACAGAAAAAAAGGAGATTAATTTAGCAGCTTCAGTGAGAAAAATTAGCAGTTTTTGCTTAGTTTATTCTCAGCTAATGTGAAGGAAAAACATATTTTGTCTCTGTAGCCAGAATATGATGATCCATTTCCCCAAACACAAATGTTGGCTATAAAAAAATGAATAATCTTTATTAAACCGTTCAAGGTATTCAATGATTTTTTTTCTCATAATTTTGCAGCCCTGCATAATTGACACACAGTTTTGTTGGCACAACCCAGTGTTGTTGTTGACACTTTGTAGTGTTCTGATTGATTGAATTAGTAAATTATGTGTATATTTGACAAAATACAACAATGTTAAAATAATCTAAGCCTGATTACTACACATACCTAAAATATAAATAAATAGTTTTATTAGTATTTAATATATCTTAAGCACCAAATCGCCAAAAAACTTACTAAGCCATATCAACATTTTAATTGAATTAAATTAGATAAAATGTAAAGACAACATACAAGATGATCTTTATTTATGTTATGCCTTTAAAAGCTCTTTATAAATAAAGTCCCTAATAAAACATACATTTCATCTCCTACTGCTTTTAATATATCAGCTTCATGGACGTTCACCCTCCAGCCTGACAACTTCCATCTGAATTCCTCTTTTCTCCTTCCCTCTTTCTCCTCTCTCACATGCCCACATACAAGCATTCCTGATCAAACATACAGAGAGGGGCTTAATGTTTTCTCTCAATGTTTTCATGTAAACACACACACACACACACACACACACACACACACACACACACACACACACACACACACACACTCCTCCCTTTGCATTCAGGCTGTTGGAATGTCCCACACGTGGTAGTCCAAACTGCTGCACCGCCTCAATGCAGATGAAGTAAAAGGAAGGGGGAGTGAACGGTCCTTATTTTTGGATGTCTCTCTGACTGCTCCACTCCTCCATGCTGTGCTGTTGGATGTTCTTGGTTTATGGTCATTTAACGGATTAGCGCTTCTCTGTTTGTTTTGCTGACCAGTGTTGTGCTATGTTCAGGGAGGTGAGGCTTGGCCGGACTGGAGTGGATGAAATAAAATGTCACCCCTTCTTCAAGAACAATCAGTGGACCTTCGACACCATATGAGACAGTAAGTCAGTGAGAGCTTGACTTTTTTTTTTGTCGCTGCCTTTAGTTGTGGTGAAATGAGATGCATCATGTCGTTTATCTGTTTGTGCAGTCAGTACCTTTTATTTCTGAATCGTCTGGCATCGTACTTGAAGCCAAGTCATTTAGCCGAAGGCATAGTTGTCTTAGAACGAGTAGTTTGCTGATCAAATTCCACATTTTGATGAGGCAAAACACATCTTGGATGTTTTAATTACTATTTTAGGTGAAAAACAAAATAATGAGATTTGTGTAAAATCTAAAGTTAACCAAGTCCAGCCCGCCATCTTGTCCTGCCTCTCAGTTCTCTTAAGCCTTGGGCCGGCTCTGTGAAGTGGCCTCTTTTGGGCTCATCATTGAAGACCGGACGAGCTGCAACATTTCGTTCTCCTAGGTTCTGGGAGTAGATGAGCATGTCATCGGTCTAGACTATGGTCAACTTGTGAAGTTACTCATACACCTCAGCTTATGGCATAATATCATTCAAATGAAACGTTTCCAGCAGAATATGACGCTCTAAAAAAACTCCATCAGCACTGGTAACTATGAAAAACACGACTGAACACTAATGGTATACTCAACACTTTACACTGACATTTGAAGGATCACCTGACGTTAAAGACTGAAGTAAGAACGCTGGAGGAACATCAAATTTTAACACGGAAGAGTTTTTTTTTCACCCAAATTAAAGCAATATTTCTTAATCTTGTTGTTTTTTTTTTTTTTTACTGTACAGTTGCCCCAGGTTTGGATCAGGTGTGATGCCTGCTCATCTGACCTTTGACCTCGACACTCAACTGCTGCCAGTTTTCTTTCAATGCCATGAGATTTCTAAATTCTACATGCAGGAACCGATGCATTCTTTTTTTTATTTTTATTTCTTTAAACAAAACAGATATGGCAGACACGGCCAAACATCGAAACTTTGGAGGACGTCTAGGAAAAAAAGCGCCATATCATCAAGGGGAATAAAAGGTTTGATCAAAGCGTGCATTTACACACATTCATTTAAATATGGACAAAACCAACATTGGGTTATTTTTGTTATTAGATTTAAAACACGTGGACCCTATTTGACCCAGTGTTCATAAATACATATTTTTATGAATTAATATTTTCGCATATAAAAGATAATAAAAGACTGACTAGACAGATTAGATGGATCAATAGACAGATTGACACGTGTAGTCATTCGTTCTTGTGTATTTGATGACTAGCTTCCAGTAGTATCTGGCTGCAGACTTGCATGCAACCTGAGACACAATGCACTCAATGGAGCTAGTGAGGTCACTGTGAGAGGCGGGGTTAGGGGTGCACACTCACTGACAGTCTAGATTTTAGCCTCGTTTTAACCAAGCCGTCAGTTAGACTTTTAACCCTTATGTATTGTTCAAGTGGCTGTTTTTGCCCCCAATGACCTCCATTATAGCTAAACTTGTTTTAATTGCAAAGCCATGACACCAGATAGTAACTCATTCTTTATTGTTGGTGGTTTCCCTGCTGGGATGAGATAAAACTAGTCATTTTTACTTTTGATCGTCAGTTGGTATCTTTAAACGCCCCCAAAAAAATGCTTGCTGGGATGGGACCACGAGGCTGTGCTCACTTCTGGACAGAGGGGGTGTAGACTTGCAGCTAGTGCCGGTAAGAGGTGCAGACGCTGAGGCTGTTCTGTATGCGAGTGTTGAGGTTTTGAAACATCACCTGACAACGTGTAGGTAGAGAGTAGCAGGTTCTGGGAGTAGATGAGCATGTCACCGGTGTAGACTTTGACCAACTTGGGAAGTCACTCACAAGACCTCAGCTTATGGGACATTACCATTAAAATGAAACGTTTCCAGCAGAATATGACGCTTTAAAAAAAAAAACTCCATCAGCACTGGTAACTATGAAAAACACGACTGAGCACTAATAGTATACTCAACACTTTACACTGACATTTGAAGGATCACCTGACATTAAAGACTGAAGTAAGAACGCTGAAAAAACATCCGATTTTAGCACAGAAGAGGTTTTCTTTTCCTAAATTAAAGCAAAACTTCATAATATTGTGTTAATGAATAAATTAGTGTGTGTTGCACTGCTGGAGTGAAGGTTAACCAGTCCACACAGTTCATGCAGCTATAATCTTTATTATCTTTTACTAAGAAACTATGTACAATATTTACACGTTGGCTCCAGGTCTCTTGGATGAAGATCTCTCAGCGACGTGGTCTCTTCTGGTCGCCGCGCGTCTCTGGTGGAGATGGGGAGCGGGACCACCTTTATGAACCAAAATCGTTCTTTGTACCAGGCTGTAAACACCTTCTTTTCTGCTGTAAAGTTGGCCATTTTAACAGTGGGCTCAATAGAAATTTGCTCCATATGGAGCCAGGACTGCCAGAATTTCATTGAACTGCATTTTCAGTTACTTCTGTATTTGCTTCATGACGGAGAGCGGGAGGTTGCCGTTGTTTGGGCACAAGCTGTAATATTTACTTTTCTGATCTGGAAAGATTCTCATTTGCAAAGGTTTTTGTTTGCTTCCTGGACATCCCCAGCACAAATAATTAAATGATGAGTGGGGTGTTTTAAGCTGAAATGACACACACATTTTGGGGCAGCTAATATTTTTTATTATGCTTGTAACATAACCCTTTATAACTGCAATGAAATGAAAGTAGTGTAAATTTTTCTTCTGAATTAAAAGTAAAACTATCAGAAAGTAACAAACAAATGTAGGACAGGTACTTTTTTATTCCTTTCAGTTGTTACTGGATGGCGGCAAAGCTTGAAAGCAAATTTCCAGTCCATTTTAGATAAAATAACCTGAATTATTAAAGACAGCCAGAGAGATGACTTTCATTTTCATGGCATAAATGAATGTAACTCAGCCTCTTGACTTTTCAACTCTTGTTTATTTCTCAATAGCAAAAAAATGCCAAAAACAGACACCCAAAACCCTACGCATGCTGCGCGACACAGGGGCGTGAACCTGCAGGACCCAGACGCACAGTCCACTCGAAGCTGCTGTGGGAACTAAAGGCCTGTCAACACTCCATCATGGGAGACCACGACACCTTCTCCTCCCTAAAATCCCACCCTTCACCCTTTCACCTCCCAAGACGGATAAGGAAAGAGAAAGAAAGGAATACCAGGAAGAGCTCGAGGAAAACGCCTCACTCGTGCCACAAAGAGATTTTTCAAGGAAGACTTCTGGTGGACGGGGCTGAAAGCGAACGGACGATGGACTCTGTCATGTCTGGCAGTAAATATGGATTCTGTATTACTTTCAAGTCAACAAGAATTTCCACCTCAGTTCATCCTCATTATGCAAGCACCATGTAGAGATAAAGGATTGGAAAAGAGATAAAGGAACACAGAATGGACTGAAGAGTTATTATTAACCAACAAACCTTCCCATTCTCAGCCCCTGGAAGGGTCCGTAAAGCCCCTTTTAACATTCAGAAGTCTTCAAGCGAAATCTACACTGAGTATCCATATGGTCTGGGCTCTCCCATTTAATCTCAACTCTAACACTGGAAGAAAGTCAGCACCTTAAACTTAAACTAACCCTTCAGTTATTCATCTATGAGCCACATCTACTAAATTTATAACACAAAGGAACACCGAAGCAGAACTTCATATGTTTTATTTCAGCTTTATTTATTGCCTTTGTTTGAACTCATCTCCCTTTGCGCAGCTCTTCATTCATCTATGACCCAAAAAGTATTGAAGAAAGTCAATGTTGTCTTCCCTATCCCATTTACTTCTCCCCACAGCATTGACCTCAAAGTTCAGTGTTGATGTTCACAAAACAACAGCGAGCTCTACGATGCCTTCTTAATCTTCTTTTAGCTTTGTGTAAACTACTGTTTGAGAGTCAACAAATTATTACATATATTTGCACCAATCAGACTGATCCAAAATCATTTTGCTTCATGATTAATTGCAAAATATCATTACACATTTAGTTGTCTGGATGCGGAAGTCACACAACACCAGTCTCAATATGTGTTATTAAAAAGCAACAAAAAATATTCAAGCACCCACTAATCAACAAAGTGAATGATTGAGCACTGGGATGGCAAATATTGTGGGAATGCAGATTTTTGCCCACAAAGCCCCTGAAAAAGTGGAAAAAAACAGAAGTGCCTACTCCGTTTTTTCCGTGTTCTTTGTTTTGGGCTTGATTGAGGTCGGCTGACCATCTTAAAAGTAGCGGTTTTGAGACGATCCCGAGGTATACGGGCAATAAGCTGTGAGAATAACTTGCGGAGCGTGCTAGTAAACAGAGGAGTCGTTTCAGTTTTGTTTTATGAATGCTGTTTGTTGATGTGTATTAAAAAGAATTTTATTTCAGATTGATTTTAGTCAGTAATTTAATGGGTTACCAATACATTTATATGGTCATTTAGGGAATGAATTAGGTATCATGATAAGGTGTCACACAGCTAGAAGTCATTTGTCATGTGTCTTCAGGTCCACCTTTTTTGTGGAATAAGATCTGATCTCGTTAACACCTCTGTCAATTTTAAATAAAGCTGTGCTGTTCTGCTATGAATGAAACGTGGCTTTGGTTTCTGTGACTTTTTCAATAGCCTAGATCTAAACCACAGACGACTGTCATTTATTAGACAACAGCATTGTTCACCTCCACCCGCGTGAAGTAATATTTACCTCTGAAAACACAAGCCATAACCACACCAAACTAAATGCAAGTTGCAAACAGCAATTCACAGGGTTTACTTCACATTGGGGTTCATGTTTAAAACACTTTCAGACATTTAAACAAAAATAAATGTCAATTAATATTTAGCAATCTTTAATTAATAATAAGCAATATCTGTGATTGTTAGAGATTTGTACAGCACAGAATTTTTTTTAATGACAAATAATTAAAGCAGTTCGGATGTAGTGTTGTTTGAAAGAGGACATCTAATATATAATAAAAATGATGTATTAATTATTTTATTTATACATTGAACATCATATGAGGTATTAAAGCGCCCCCTAGTGCCGATTTCTTCCAAATTTAACAACAAATAATATTTTAACTACTGTGATGGTTAGGATTGGGGTGGGGGTAGGCATTACAAAATGCAATGTATTGGGTAATTTAATAGATAGCATAAATAATACTCGGTACAACTACAGTGCTGTGACGGTTGGGTTTAGGGTTGAGGTGGGTGTAGATGTTAATAAAATACAATAAATGGGAAATTTAATAAATAATACAAATAATTCTTGTTAACTTTCAGCCATATCCAATCTAGCAACAACAACCCTTTAGGGCATGAGGTGTCCAAACAAACCCAGTCCAAGAGGACCACCTATGTAAGCCTACACCTGTCTAGAGTGGACACCTTAAACCCTAATAACGCTCTGGTAAGCCTAATAACGCTTTAATTAGTCGGTTTAAGTGTGTTAACGTAGGATAGGAGCTAAAATTCCATCTTTCGGATGAGACGTTAAACCGAGGTCCCGACTCTCTGTGGTCGTTAAAAATTCCAGGATGTCCTTCGAAAAGAGTAGGGGTTCAAGCCCGGCATCCTGGCCAAATCTGCCCACTGGCCTCTGTCAATCATGGCCTCCTAACCATCTCCATATTCAATTGGCTTCATCACTGTCTCCTCTCCACCAATCAGCTGGTGTGCGGTCTGGTGCAAAATGGCTGCCGTCGCGTCATCCAGGTGGATGCTGAACACTGGTGGTGGATGAGGACATCCCCCCCATTGTGTAAAGCGCTTTGAGTGCCCAGAATAGCGCTATATAAATGTAAGGAATTATTATTATTAATATTAAAATAAGCCGGACCGAGAAAATCTTTTAGGTAATTTATTCCTCTAAGTTATTAACATGGTCCCACTGGTGCATGTGTTCCTTACACATACAAAACCTTTTTGAAGTTCTCCCATGCAGGCAATTGTGCTAAGACTGTGATCTATTCCCTGCAACATCAGGCCACAATCAGGTGTCCACAATCAGGTGGTTTGTCTTGGTCTGGCATCTCAGCTGAGACCTGTCCACTATGGGTGACCCTGCCAGTACTTGTGAAGTACCAGTGGTGAAGCTCTCAGTATCACTGATGCACAGAAGCCCTCACAGCACGTCAAGCTGCAAACCATGTGAGGGACCCTAACCTAACCTACCCTATACTAACCTATCACTGACCGACCAACACTCAGAGGAGTCCAGCAACTGACCAGCAACACTAAGAGACCGCTCAGAAAACCCTGCAAAGCGCATGTCAAAAACACAGAAAACTTTCCAAAACAACCTGACAGCCAGAACCCAAGAGCCACATCAGCAACCATCAAAACATTCAGCAGAGTGATAAAAACTTTGAATGAAAAGAAAACTTAATGTAAAGACTTACTCTATAACTATATACAGTATGTACATACGTGCCCTTGATCTTTCATGGGACACTATGATGGCTCAGTGTCTGGGCTTCTTTCTTCGGGGTTCCTCCTCGGGTAGTGGCTCTCCACTGATGTCCACGTGGATTTGAGGAGCGCTGCTGCTTTCGCTGGACCTGCTCTCCGTGATCAAGACTCGTCTATCAGGCAGCTCGGTCTCCAGCAGCGTAGGCCGGTGGAGCTTCTCCCACAGCCGTTGCTTGATCCCCAGGCCTCGCTTGAAGCGGTAGCGGCTGCAGCCGGTCTCCACGACGGAGCGAAAGATGTGCTGATAGTCCTGCACGCTTCTGCCGTGGATGGAGAGCTGCTGCTCCTGCTGACACTCGTTCACTGAGGAAGACACTGATGCTGCTGCTGCTGCTGCTGCGGGACGGAGGACAGGGAGGGCCGCCGCGTTCATCAGGTGTCGCTTCTTCAGCGCTGGGTCAGAGATGCAGCTGTAGGTGTGATCTGACCTGACCGCCGCTGCGAGCTGCTCAACGGTAGAGACGCCCTGTAGCCAGAAGTGACTCGTGTGTGCGGGGAGAGCCCTGGTTCTTCTTGAGCGACGCTGCTCCATCAAGATGACCCAAGAACAACTTTCCAAAGTAGAGAAACTGATCAAACTTTTCAAAAGTTGTCGAGAGTTTGTTGCGAGACGATCGGGTCAGAACCAGCTGTGTATATTAAAGATCAACTCAAGTTGCTGTAGTGACAGAATGACGAGCCTCATTTAAATGTAAACAATATTTAATATCAGCAGTGAATTAATGAAATCAGCACGAACTCTGTGCTTTTATAATTGAGTTTTTATTAAATGCAGTAGCTAAATATCTAAATTATGATTATACAATAAAATGCTGGTCTTATATTAATAAAAAATAAAAAATAAGCATAAATGGGCGTTTTTTATAGGACGAATGTTGACCACTGAAAATCGTCACAGGTTTCAGAAATCTGGTCATGTTAGTGAATATTACCATTGATTTTTGTTTGCTTTTGGGATGGTTTGCGTTTCATTAAAAAAAAACACTGAACTAATATTCTCGTTTCTATATTTACTTCATAATTAACTAGGCCTATATCAGACCAACCGGGACTTTAGCAATGACATTGTTCTTTTGATGCTTTGTATACTTAAATTTTCACAATTTTCCTGCACTGACTGGGTGATTTAATATTTTTATAGTATTATTAAAATTATTAATCATAATAATGCTATAAGCAATACAATAAACCAAAATACATTCCAAAAAAAAATAAAAATCAAAAATATAAACCAGTATCAGATACAACGACAACCAGCATTAATAAGATTAAAAAAGCTAAATATACAACAGTTTATTTTGATTAGCTATTAGCTTATTAGGTCAGGGAAGTGCTAATCATTCATTCTGAGTGAAGGTTTTTATTTATTATTATTAAAATAGCTTTAAGAAACTTAAAACAACCATGCCAAATAAAAAATATGTAAATATGCGTGCCCTAAAACATATTGGTTTATTTGACTATGGCAATTTTATTTATTTACATTTTATTTAATGGTTTACTTTTAGGCTATCACAAAATATTAACCACTTTCATTGACCAATGTGCTCTCCAACAAATAAACAGAAAGGGAAACAGAAACTAAATAGTAAAAAATGTATTTAAAACATAAAAGTCTTTAATCTAGACCAAAAGATATTGTTGTACAGAGCTCGTCTGATTGACTGTGGTAAGGCTCATTTATACACATATATACTGTGTATAGAGGAAAATAGGATGCAATATTTCAAGTTTATTTAAAAAGCTGTGCATATCTTCAACATTAAATGAATATGAAATAAACTTTTTATAATAAAAACTGACTCCAGGATCATATCAATGTTTGAACTGTAGTTTACAGATTTGTATTTAAAATTGAATGGCAAAGCCACAAAACGAATAAAATAAACAAAAAATAGTGTGATGTGACAAATCTGATTAACAAACTAAAAATATATCATTAAAATAACAGAGAGGGAAAATTACAAACACAGGAAAAAAAATTTATGTTTTTTACTTCCCAGTCCCAGACGTTCCTGAAATGTCATAATCACATGTCCAAGTGTTTCTTTACAACAGTAGTATGAAAATCGCCCCTGGTGGTGATGTGATCAGGACTGTAGCTGGAGAGGCAGGAAGTCAGGCCCGGCGCTACGGGGGGGCAAAGGGAGGCATTGCCCCCTCAGAAAGAGTTTGTGCCCCAATGTGCCAACAATCCCAATTTTCATAAGGGATTGTTTACTCAAACTGAAAATTCTTTCTGTCATTAACTATTAACACTCCCGTCGTTCCAACCGTCAGAACACACATCTAAATATTTTAAAATATATGACATAGCAATTGAATTATGAAAATTGGTGAGATTAAAGCTAGTCCTATAGTCCAGAGATCCGGTCCCCGCGTCAGGTCTGGTGCGCCCGTAAATAGCCTTTAAAACGCGCACACGGCGATGGAGGCGCACTCAACTCACAAGGGAGAAAATTGGTGACATGATAGGAGCAGCTTAATTCATTACATGTTTTGGTTAACTAATTATTTAAACACAACTCTCTTGAGCTCTAAAAGGGAAAAAAACACATAAGAAATTTGCTGTTAAATTAATTTTAGCAGAGACGCAACTGCCAGTCATTTATTAGTTATTCGGGAAGATGTAGCCTAATAAAAATGTTTTAATAAAAATAAATAGTTTACTGCACAGTCCCACAGTAGGCTACACTATAAATAATATTTTAAATGTATTTATTAATATTATTATTAACATTATTGCGATTAAGCTAAAATTGACAAAATGCAGAACCCTTTCAAAGTTTGCTTTCATTTTGCTGAAAAGTGCACTTTTACAGTTGTGTAGAGAAACGTTCCATTATGCAGCAGCAGTCAAGGTATAACACATAATAAATGCCTTTTGGGTTTAAAGATGATCGGCCTGCGAAGTCAAGTTTGCAGTGTTATAAATGGAATAGGTATAGTGCTTAAGTGGATTTACCGCGGATCAACCGAGAAACCTCGTGCGCTGCAGGTAGGCAGAATGATAATCTTTTGAAAATATGTAATTTAGGCTGTACTGCTATCTATTGTGTATATTTACAACAAATTCAGCAAAATCATTTTGTTAGAATAGTTTCAATTAGCATGTTGTACTGACCGCTGCATCATTGGAGTAAGCCAGATTTCCACAAATATTGCATTCTATAGGAAACTAAATCATTTAAAAGCAAGATATTTTCTGAGAAATATTCAGGTTGTACTCATTATGGGTATTGTATAAGCTATAGTATTATAAAATGCTAGTTTAAGTAATTAAATGTGAAATAAGTGATCAAATCAAGTTTGGAGGATGGTGACAAAGTATTAACGTTGTAAATGAAAATTAATTTAAAGAATGTCTGATTTTGGTCAGCAGAGGGCACTAAACTCTGGTCAATGTCATTTACTGTTAAGACACACCCTGTTGAAAAATTTAATTATTTGAAACCCATGACCTATTTTTGAACAAAATTAATTTATTTTTGGGGTTCCACTGTGATCCTAAAATAGAGCTTAATGTGAAATTCTACTTTGACATTTAATTTGGCATAATATATTCAGTATTACCCATTAAACGCAGCCTTGGTACAATAATTTGTACTTTTAAAAAAAACCCTGGTTTGGGATTAGGCATGGGCCGGTAAAAGATTAAAAATAATAATGTTAAATTACTAAAACTACTAGTAATTCACTTAAATAGCATAAAATAGTATAAATAGTCAAATGTAAACCTGACTGAGAAAATAGTCTTGACTGGCTGTTTTTGAACACTTGAATTTCACAGGATGCACCAGCCCATATTGTAGTCAGTTAGTTATGTACTCATGTAAATAAGGACGACAAAAACTACAGACCTGTTCATTAGACCTTGAAGCCTAATATTTCTGCTGCTGTAATGTTGATGTTAACTAACCAAAATAAAGAAAGTTAAACTTGATTTTAAGTATAACATCATTTAAATAACTTGTTGCTAGCTGTATTTTTATTAGTGCTGTCAAATGCTTAATCACATGAAAATTAAGTTTGTATTTACATAATATATTTTCGTGGAGTGTATATATTTGAGAAACTATTCATTTATTTCTTCATATGAAATATTTATATCTACATCAAATTATAAATAAATAAATAAATATAAAAATGATGTACATGTTATGAAGATGCAAATTTAATTTTGGGTTTGATTAATTATGATTAATTGCTTGACACAACTGTTTTCATTTCTCCAGAGGTTTTAATGTCTCAAGGAGGGACTGGTTATTACGGTCGTGAGTGTGACTGGTGGTCTGTTGGTGTTTTCATTTATGAGCTTCTAGTGGGTGAGAAGTGTCAGCTTCATATGCATCTCTTGAAATTTTATTTCAGTGTTCTCATAATCAAATGTTTTCTTCTGTCGATCTGGGCAGGCGACACTCCATTTCATTCCGAGTCTCTGGTGGGCACATATGGAAAGATCATGGATCACAAGAACATCTTAACTTTCCCAGATGATATTGAAATGTCAAAGGATGGCAAAGACCTCATCTGTGCCTTTCTGAGTAGCAAGTGAGACTGAGAAAATGAAAGTTTGATTTGAGTTTTTTTTTTTTTTTCTTGTAAAATTCAGACTCTTACTCGCTTAATATCCCCTTACTTGTTTGTTTTTAGAGGTTGGCTGGTAACATTAATTTTTTTATTAATTTAAATTTAACTTTACTGTAAAAAAGAGCTAATTTTCAGGACAATTTATTACACACATGATGAGATTTCTTTTGTAGTTTGGAGTTTATAACCTGGGTTTGACATTACCTTTTTTGATCACCAGCCACAGTGGCTAGGAGTTTTCCAACATTACTAGCCACTCGCCATTTTCACTAGCCACAATTTTAATGTTGGAAAAATATATTTTATATTGATAAATTTGAATTTGACATGCTAACTTTACTTAATTTGTACTTTGTGTCCACATGCCTCCTTGTTCATTTAATATTTTTGTGTGTTGTTTATGACCTTGCTCAATGAGCATGAGTACAGGGGATGTGATTTTTATAGTGTCACTATGCAATTAATTTAGTTTTTTTTTTATAAATAGTTTATTTCACATCTGTTTCCAGGGCTCGACACTAAGGATTTGCAAAGTTTTTCTCTGGCTGCACCGAACTAATTATTACTTAGAAACACATTTTAAATAATGTGTAAAGCAAACAAAATATAGCTATACATACACTTTTTATACACAGTTGACACTTAAAAACAATACTCTCATGTATTCTCAAAGTGGCTAGTGGGAGTGGCTGTCTAACCCGCCACAGCTGAAATCTACCCGCATTTGTTAATGTGTTAATGTCAAGCCCTGTTTATAACGTATTTAATATAATCACAGGGTAGCTTAGATTTGTTATCGTTGTTATCATATGAAATTTTCCCTATTTTTCCCTATCGATGTACTTTTTTCCAAAATGACAATCTCAGGGAATATTTCATAAACACCAAATCATATATTTTTTAATTTAATTAAAGGAGAACATACAAGTCTATATTAATTTGATGCTTTTAAAAGCTCTTCATACAATAAGTCTTTCATAAAACTTTAATGTCCTACAGCTTTTACTAGACACACTAGCTTAATAAAACCTTACTTGTTTGTTTTTAGAGGTCGGCTGGTAGTGAAATTAATTTATTATTTTTTCTATTTGAAATTAGCTTCACTGTAAAAAAAAAAAAAGTAAATTTTCTTGACAATTTTTTACACATTTTGATCAGATTTCTTCTGTAGTTTATAACATATATAATGTAAACACAGAGTACCTAAGATTTGTTATTACTGAAAACAGTCAAGTTTTCTTGCCATAAATTACCAGGCACAGAAAAAAAGGAGATTAATTTAGCAGCTTCAGTGAGAAAAATTAGCAGTTTTTGCTTAGTTTATTCTCAGCTAATGTGATGGAAAAACATATTTTGTCTCTGTAGCCAGAATATGATGATCCATTTCCCCAAACACAAATGTTGGCTATAAAAAAATGAATAATCTTTATTAAACCGTTCAAGATATTCAAAGATTTTTTTCTTATAATTTTGCAGCCCTGTATAATTGACACACAGTTTTGCACAACCCAGTGTTGTTGTTGACACTTTGTAGTGTTCTGATTGATTGAATTAGTAAATTATGTGTATATTTGACAAAATACAACAATGTTAATATAATCTAAGCCTGATTACTACACATACCTAAAATATAAATAAATAGTTTTATCAGTGAAAAAAAAAAGTTTTATCAGTGTTTATGAAATGTTCCCTATTTTTTTAAAGGTTTAGGGTCAATAAGATTTTTTTTTTCTTTAATGGTTTTAGAAAAATTCTAAAAATATACATATAATTCTGAATAGTAATAATAATAATAATAATCACAAGAAATATTTCTTAAGCACCAAATCGCCAAAAAACTTACTAAGCCATATCAACATTTTAATTGAATTAAATTAGATAAAAATTTAAAGACAACATACAAGATGATCTTTATTTATGTTATGCCTTTAAAAGCTCTTTATAAATAAAGTCCCTAATAAAACATACATTTCATCTCCTACTGCTTTTACTATATCAGCTTCATGGACGTTCACCCTCCAGCCTGACAACTTCCATCTGAATTCCTCTTTTCTCCTTCCCTCTTTCTCCTCTCTCACATGCCCACATACAAGCATTTCTGATTAAACATACAGAGAGGGGCTTAATGTTTTCTCTCAATGTTTTCATGTAAACACACACACACACACACACACACACTCCTCCCTTTGCATTCAGGCTGTTGGAATGTCCCACACGTGGTAGTCCAAACTGCTGCACCGCCTCAATGCAGATGAAGTAAAAGGAAGGGGGAGTGAACGGTCCTTATTTTTGGATGTCTCTCTGACTGCTCCACTCCTCCATGCTGTGCTGTTGGATGTTCTTGGTTTATGGTCATTTAACGGATTAGCGCTTCTCTGTTTGTTTTGCTGACCAGTGTTGTGCTATGTTCAGGGAGGTGAGGCTTGGCCGGACTGGAGTGGATGAAATAAAATGTCACCCCTTCTTCAAGAACGATCAGTGGACCTTCGACACCATATGAGACAGTAAGTCAGTGAGAGCTTGACTTTTTTTTTGTCGCTGCCTTTAGTTGTGGTGAAATGAGATGCATCATGTCGTTTATCTGTTTGTGCAGTCAGTACCTTTTATTTCTGAATCGTCTGGCATCGTACTTGAAGCCAAGTCATTTAGCCTAAGGCATAGTTGTCTTAGAACGAGTAGTTTGCTGATCAAATTCCACATTTTGATGAGGCAAAACACATCTTGGATGTTTTAATTACTATTTTAGGTGAAAAACAAAATAATGAGATTTGTGTAAAATCTAAAGTTAACCAAGTCCAGCCCGCCATCTTGTCCTGCCTCTCAGTTCTCTTAAGCCTTGGGCCGGCTCTGTGAAGTGGCCTCTTTTGGGCTCATCATTGAAGACTGGACGAGCTGCAACATTTCGTTCTCCCAGGTTCTGGGAGTAGATGAGCATGTCATCGGTCTAGACTATGGTCAACTTGTGAAGTTACTCATACACCTCAGCTTATGGCATATTACCATTCAAATGAAACGTTTCCAGCAGAATATGAAGCTCTAAAAAAACTCCATCAGCACTGGTAACTATGAAAAACACGACTGAACACTAATGGTATACTCAACACTTTACACTGACATTCGAAGGATCACCTGACGTTAAAGACTGAAGTAAGAACGCTGGAGGAACATCAAATTTTAACACGGAAGAGTTTTTTTTTCTCCCAAATTAAAGCAATATTTTTTAATCTTGTTTTTTTTTTTTTTTTTTACTGTACAGTTGCCCCAGGTTTGGATCAGGTGTGATGCCTGCTCATCTGACCTTTGACCTCGGCACTCAACTGCTGCCAGTTTTCTTTCAATGCCATGAGATTTCTGAATTCTACATGCAGGAACCGATGCATTCTTTTTTTTATTTTTATTTCTTTAAACAAAACAGATATGGCAGACACGGCCAAACATCGAAACTTTGGAGGACGTCTAGGAAAAAAAGCGCCATATCATCAAGGGGAATAAAAGGTTTGATCAAAGCGTGCATTTACACACATTCATTTAAATATGGACAAAACCAACATTGGGTTATTTTTGTTATTAGATTTAAAACACGTGGACCCTATTTGACCCAGTGTTCATATATACATATTTTTATGAATGAATATTTTCGCATATAAAAGATAATAAAAGACTGACTAGACAGATTAGATGGATCAATAGACAGATTGACACGTGTAGTCATTCGTTCTTGTGTATTTGATGACTAGCTTCCAGTAGTATCTGGCTGCAGACTTGCATGCAACCTGAGACACAATGCACTCAATGGAGCTAGTGAGGTCTCTGTGAGAGGCGGGGTTAGGGGTGCACACTCACTGACAGCCTAGATTTTAGCCTCGTTTTAACCAAGCCGTCTGTTAGACTTTTAACCCTTATGTATTGTTCAAGTGGCTGTTTTTGCCCCCAATGACCTCCATTATAGCTAAACTTGTTTTAATTGCAAAGCCATGACACCAGATAGTAACTCATTCTTTATTGTTGGTGGTTTCCCTGCTGGGATGAGATAAAACTAGTCATTTTTACTTTTGATCGTCAGTTGGTACCTTTAAACGCCCCAAAAAAAATGCTTGCTGGGATGGTACCACGAGGCTGTGCTCACTTCTGGACAGAGGGGGTGTAGACTTGCAGCTAGTGCCGGTAAGAGGTGCAGACGCTGAGGCTGTTCTGTATGCGAGTGTTGAGGTTTTGAAACATCACCTGACAACGTGTAGGTAGAGAGTAGCAGGTTCTGGGAGTAGATGAGCATGTCACCGGTGTAGACTTTGACCAACTTGGGAAGTCACTCACAAGACCTCAGCTTATGGGACATTACCATTAAAATGAAACGTTTCCAGCAGAATATGATGCTTTAAAAAAAAAAACTCCATCAGCACTGGTAACTATGAAAAACACGACTGAGCACTTATAGTATACTCAACACTTTACACTGACATTTGAAGGATCACCTGACATTAAAGACTGAAGTAAGAACGCTGAAAAAACATCCGATTTTAGCACAGAAGAGGTTTTCTTTTCCTAAATTAAAGCAAAACTTCATAATATTGTGTTAATGAATTAATTAGTGTGTGTTGCACTGCTGGAGTGAAGGTTAACCAGTCCACACAGTTCATGCAGCTATAATCTTTATTATCTTTTACTAAGAAACTATGTACAATATTTACACGTTGGCTCCAGGTCTCTTGGATGAAGATCTCTCAGCGACGTGGTCTCTTCTGGTCGCCGCGCGTCTCTGGTGGAGATGGGGAGCGGGACCACCTTTATGAACCAAAATCGTTCTTTGTACCAGGCTGTAAACACCTTCTTTTCTGCTGTAAAGTTGGCCATTTTAACAGTGGGCTCAATAGAAATTTGCTCCATATGGAGCCAGGACTGCCAGAATTTCATTGAACTGCATTTTCAGTTACTTCTGTATTTGCTTCATGACGGAGAGCGGGAGGTTGCCGTTGTTTGGGCACAAGCTGTAATATTTACTTTTCTGATCTGGAAAGATTCTCATTTGCAAAGGTTTTTGTTTGCTTCCTGGACATCCCCAGCACAAATAATTAAATGATGAGTGGGGTGTTTTAAGCTGAAATGACACACACATTTTGGGGCAGCTAATATTTTTATTATGCTTGTAACATAACCCTTTATAACTGCAATGAAATGAAAGTAGTGTTAAATTTTTCTTCTGAATTAAAAGTAAAACTATCAGAAAGTAACAAACAAATGTAGGACAGGTACTTTTTTATTCCTTTCGGTTGTTACTTAGTGGCGGCAAAGCTTGAAAGCAAATTTCCAGTCCATTTTAGATAAAATAAACTGAATTATTAAAGACAGCCAGAGAGATGACTTTCATTTTCATGGCATAAATGAATGTAACTCAGCCTCTTGACTTTTCAACTCTTGTTTATTTCTCAATAGCAAAAAAATGCCAAAAACAGACACCCAAAACCCTACGCATGCTGCGCGACACAGGGGCGTGAACCTGCAGGACCCAGACGCACAGTCCACTCGAAGCTGCTGTGGGAACTAAAGGCCTGTCAACACTCCATCATGGGAGACCACGACACCTTCTCCTCCCTAAAATCCCACCCTTCACCCTTTCACCTCCCAAGACGGATAAGGAAAGAGAAAGAAAGAGAAAGGAATACCAGGAAGAGCTCGAGGAAAACGCCTTACTCGTGCCACAAAGAGATTTTTCAAGGAAGACTTCTGGTGGACGGGGCTGAAAGCGAACGGACGATGGACTCTGTCATGTCTGGCAGTAAATATGGATTCTGTATTACTTTCAAGTCAACAAGAATTTCCACCTCAGTTCATCCTCATTATGCAAGCACCATGTAGAGATAAAGGATTGGAAAAGAGATAAAGGAACACAGAATGGACTGAAGAGTTATTATTAACCAACAAACCTTCCCATTCTCAGCCCCTGGAAGGGCCCGTAATGCCCCTTTTAACATTCAGAAGTCTTCAAGCGAAATCTACACTGAGTATCCATATGGTCTGGGCTCTCCCATTTAATCTCAACTCTAACACTGGAAGAAAGTCAGCACCTTAAACTTAAACTAACCCTTCAGTTATTCATCTATGAGCCACATCTACTAAATTTCTAACACAAAGGAACACCGAAGCAGAACTTCATATGTTTTATTTCAGCTTTATTTATTACCTTTGTTTGAACTGGTCTCCCTTTGCGCAGCTCGTCATTCATCTCTGACCTAAAAAGTATTGAAGAAAGTCAATGTTGTCTTCCCTATCCCATTTACTTCTCCCCACAGCATTGACCTCAAAGTTCAGTGTTGATGTTCACAAAACAACAGCGAGCTCTACGATGCCTTCTTAATCTTGTTTTAGCTTTGTGTAAACTACTGTTTGAGAGTCAACAAATTATTACATATATTTGCACCAATCAGACTGATCCAAAATCATTTTGCTTCATGATTAATTGCAAAATATCATTACACATTTAGTTGTCTGGATGCGGAAGTCACACAACACCAGTCTCAATATGTGTTATTAAAAAGCAACAAAAAATATTCAAGCACCCACTAATCAACAAAGTGAATGATTGAGCACTGGGATGGCAAATATTGTGGGAATGCAGATTTTTGCCCACAAAGCCCCTGAAAAAGTGGAAAAAAACAGAAGTGCCTACTCCGTTTTTTCCGTGTTCTTTGTTTTGGGCTTGATTGAGGTCGGCTGACCATCTTAAAAGTAGCGGTTTTGAGACGATCCCGAGGTATACGGGCAATAAGCTGTGAGAATAACTTGCGGAGCGTGCTAGTAAACAGAGGAGTCGTTTCAGTTTTGTTTTATGAATGCTGTTTGTTGATGTGTATTAAAAAGAATTTTATTTCAGATTGATTTTAGTCAGTAATTTAATGGGTTACCAATACATTTATATGGTCATTTAGGGAATGAATTAGGTATCATGATAAGGTGTCACACAGCTAGAAGTCATTTGTCATGTGTCTTCAGGTCCACCTTTTTTGTGGAATAAGATCTGATCTCGTTAACACCTCTGTCAATTTTAAATAAAGCTGTGCTGTTCTGCTATGAATGAAACGTGGCTTTGGTTTCTGTGACTTTTTCAATAGCCTAGATCTAAACCACAGACTACTGTCATTTATGAGACAACAGCATTGTTCACCTCCACCCGCGTGAAGTAATATTTACCTCTGAAAACACAAGCCATAACCACACCAAACTAAATGCAAGTTGCAAACAGCAATTCACAGGGTTTACTTCACATTGGGGTTCATGTTTAAAACACTTTCAGACATTTAAACAAAAATAAATGTCAATTAATATTTAGCAATCTTTAATTAATAATAAGCAATATCTGTGATTGTTAGAGATTTGTACAGCACAGAATTTTTTTTAATGACAAATAATTAAAGCAGTTCGGATGTAGTGTTGTTTGAAAGAGGACATCTAATATATAATAAAAAGGATGTATTAATTATTTTATTTATAAATTGAACATCATATGAGGTATTAAAGCGCCCCCTAGTGCCGATTTCTTCCAAATTTAACAACAATTAATATTTTAACTACTGTGATGGTTAGGATTGGGGTGGGGGTAGGCATTACAAAATGCAATGTATTGGGTAATTTAATAGATAGCATAAATAATACTCGGTACAACTACAGTGCTGTGACGGTTGGGTTTAGGGTTGAGGTGGGTGTAGATGTTAATAAAATACAATAAATGGGAAATTTAATAAATAATACAAATAATTCTTGTTAACTTTCAGCCATATCCAATCTAGCAACAACAACCCTTTAGGGCATGAGGTGTCCAAACAAACCCAGTCCAAGAGGACCACCTATGTAAGCCTACACCTGTCTAGAGTGGACACCTTAAACCCTAATAACGCTCTGGTAAGCCTAATAACGCTTTAATTAGTCGGTTTAAGTGTGTTAACGTAGGATAGGAGCTAAAATTCCATCTTTCGGATGAGACGTTAAACCGAGGTCCCGACTCTCTGTGGTCGTTAAAAATTCCAGGATGTCCTTCGAAAAGAGTAGGGGTTCAAGCCCAGCATCCTGGCCAAATCTGCCCACTGGCCTCTGTCAATCATGGCCTCCTAACCATCTCCATATTCAATTGGCTTCATCACTGTCTCCTCTCCACCAATCAGCTGGTGTGCGGTCTGGTGCAAAATGGCTGCCGTCGCGTCATCCAGGTGGATGCTGCACACTGGTGGTGGATGAGGACGTCCCCCCCATTGTGTAAAGCGCTTTGAGTGCCCAGAATAGCGCTATATAAATGTAAGGAATTATTATTATTATTATTATTATTATTAAAATAAGCCGGACCGAGAAAATCTTTTAGGTAATTTATTCCTCTAAGTTATTAACATGGTCCCACTGGTGCATGTGTTCCTTACACATACAAAACCTTTTTGAAGTTCTCCCATGCAGGCAATTGTGCTAAGACTGTGATCTATTCCCTGCAACATCAGGCCACAATCAGGTGTCCACAATCAGGTGGTTTGTCTTGGTCTGGCATCTCAGCTGAGACCTGTCCACTATGGGTGACCCTGCCAGTACTTGTGAAGTACCAGTGGTGAAGCTCTCAGTATCACTGATGCACAGAAGCCCTCACAGCACGTCAAGCTGCAAACCATGTGAGGGACCCTAACCTAACCTACCCTATACTAACCTATCACTGACCGACCAACACTCAGAGGAGTCCAGCAACTGACCAGCAACACTAAGAGACCGCTCAGAAAACCCTGCAAAGCGCATGTCAAAAACACAGAAAACTTTCCAAAACAACCTGACAGCCAGAACCCAAGAGCCACATCAGCAACCATCAAAACATTCAGCAGAGTGATAAAAACTTTGAATGAAAAGAAAACTTAATGTAAAGACTTACTCTATAACTATATACAGTATGTACATACGTGCCCTTGATCTTTCATGGGACACTATGATGGCTCAGTGTCTGGGCTTCTTTCTTCGGGGTTCCTCCTCGGGTAGTGGCTCTCCACTGATGTCCACGTGGATTTGAGGAGCGCTGCTGCTTTCGCTGGACCTGCTCTCCGTGATCAAGACTCGTCCATCAGGCAGCTCGGTCTCCAGCAGCGTAGGCCGGTGGAGCTTCTCCCACAGCCGTTGCTTGATCCCCAGGCCTCGCTTGAAGCGGTAGCGGCTGCAGCCGGTCTCCACGACGGAGCGAAAGATGTGCTGATAGTCCTGCACGCTTCTGCCGTGGATGGAGAGCTGCTGCTCCTGCTGACACTCGTTCACTGAGGAAGACACTGATGCTGCTGCTGCTGCTGCTGCGGGACGGAGGACAGGGAGGGCCGCCGCGTTCATCAGGTGTCGCTTCTTCAGCGCTGGGTCAGAGATGCAGCTGTAGGTGTGATCTGACCTGACCGCCGCTGCGAGCTGCTCAACGGTAGAGACGCCCTGTAGCCAGAAGTGACTCGTGTGTGCGGGGAGAGCCCTGGTTCTTCTTGAGCGACGCTGCTCCATCAAGATGACCCAAGAACAACTTTCCAAAGTAGAGAAACTGATCAAACTTTTCAAAAGTTGTCGAGAGTTTGTTGCGAGACGATCGGGTCAGAACCAGCTGTGTATATTAAAGATCAACTCAAGTTGCTGTAGTGACAGAATGACGAGCCTCATTTAAATGTAAACAATATTTAATATCAGCAGTGAATTAATGAAATCAGCACGAACTCTGTGCTTTTATAATTGAGTTTTTATTAAATGCAGTAGCTAAATATCTAAATTATGATTATACAATAAAATGCTGGTCTTATATTAATAAAAAATAAAAAATAAGCATAAATGGGCGTTTTTTATAGGACGAATGTTGACCACTGAAAATCGTCACAGGTTTCAGAAATCTGGTCATGTTAGTGAATATTACCATTGATTTTTGTTTGCTTTTGGGATGGTTTGCGTTTCATTAAAAAAAAACACTGAACTAATATTCTCGTTTCTATATTTACTTCATAATTAACTAGGCCTATATCAGACCAACCGGGACTTTAGCAATGACATTGTTCTTTTGATGCTTTGTATACTTAAATTTTCACAATTTTCCTGCACTGACTGGGTGATTTAATATTTTTATAGTATTATTAAAATTATTAATCATAATAATGCTATAAGCAATACAATAAACCAAAATACATTCCAAAAAAAAAATAAAAATCAAAAATATAAACCAGTATCAGATACAACGACAACCAGCATTAATAAGATTAAAAAAGCTAAATATACAACAGTTTATTTTGATTAGCTATTAGCTTATTAGGTCAGGGAAGTGCTAATCATTCATTCTGAGTGAAGGTTTTTATTTATTATTATTAAAATAGCTTTAAGAAACTTAAAACAACCATGCCAAATAAAAAATATGTAAATATGCGTGCCCTAAAACATATTGGTTTATTTGACTATGGCAATTTTATTTATTTACATTTTATTTAATGGTTTACTTTTAGGCTATCACAAAATATTAACCACTTTCATTGACCAATGTGCTCTCCAACAAATAAACAGAAAGGGAAACAGAAACTAAATAGTAAAAAATGTATTTAAAACATAAAAGTCTTTAATCTAGACCAAAAGATATTGTTGTACAGAGCTCGTCTGATTGACTGTGGTAAGGCTCATTTATACACATATATACTGTGTATAGAGGAAAATAGGATGCAATATTTCAAGTTTATTTAAAAAGCTGTGCATATCTTCAACATTAAATGAATATGAAATAAACTTTTTATAATAAAAACTGACTCCAGGATCATATCAATGTTTGAACTGTAGTTTACAGATTTGTATTTAAAATTGAATGGCAAAGCCACAAAACGAATAAAATAAACAAAAAATAGTGTGATGTGACAAATCTGATTAACAAACTAAAAATATATCATTAAAATAACAGAGAGGGAAAATTACAAACACAGGAAAAAAAATTTATGTTTTTTACTTCCCAGTCCCAGACGTTCCTGAAATGTCATAATCACATGTCCAAGTGTTTCTTTACAACAGTAGTATGAAAATCGCCCCTGGTGGTGATGTGATCAGGACTGTAGCTGGAGAGGCAGGAAGTCAGGCCCGGCGCTACGGGGGGGCAAAGGGAGGCATTGCCCCCTCAGAAAGAGTTTGTGCCCCAATGTGCCAACAATCCCAATTTTCATAAGGGATTGTTTACTCAAACTGAAAATTCTTTCTGTCATTAACTATTAACACTCCCGTCGTTCCAACCGTCAGAACACACATCTAAATATTTTAAAATATATGACATAGCAATTGAATTATGAAAATTGGTGAGATTAAAGCTAGTCCTATAGTCCAGAGATCCGGTCCCCGCGTCAGGTCTGGTGCGCCCGTAAATAGCCTTTAAAACGCGCACACGGCGATGGAGGCGCACTCAACTCACAAGGGAGAAAATTGGTGACATGATAGGAGCAGCTTAATTCATTACATGTTTTGGTTAACTAATTATTTAAACACAACTCTCTTGAGCTCTAAAAGGGAAAAAAACACATAAGAAATTTGCTGTTAAATTAATTTTAGCAGAGACGCAACTGCCAGTCATTTATTAGTTATTCGGGAAGATGTAGCCTAATAAAAATGTTTTAATAAAAATAAATAGTTTACTGCACAGTCCCACAGTAGGCTACACTATAAATAATATTTTAAATGTATTTATTAATATTATTATTAACATTATTGCGATTAAGCTAAAATTGACAAAATGCAGAACCCTTTCAAAGTTTGCTTTCATTTTGCTGAAAAGTGCACTTTTACAGTTGTGTAGAGAAACGTTCCATTATGCAGCAGCAGTCAAGGTATAACACATAATAAATGCCTTTTGGGTTTAAAGATGATCGGCCTGCGAAGTCAAGTTTGCAGTGTTATAAATGGAATAGGTATAGTGCTTAAGTGGATTTACCGCGGATCAACCGAGAAACCTCGTGCGCTGCAGGTAGGCAGAATGATAATCTTTTGAAAATATGTAATTTAGGCTGTACTGCTATCTATTGTGTATATTTACAACAAATTCAGCAAAATCATTTTGTTAGAATAGTTTCAATTAGCATGTTGTACTGACCGCTGCATCATTGGAGTAAGCCAGATTTCCACAAATATTGCATTCTATAGGAAACTAAATCATTTAAAAGCAAGATATTTTCTGAGAAATATTCAGGTTGTACTCATTATGGGTATTGTATAAGCTATAGTATTATAAAATGCTAGTTTAAGTAATTAAATGTGAAATAAGTGATCAAATCAAGTTTGGAGGATGGTGACAAAGTATTAACGTTGTAAATGAAAATTAATTTAAAGAATGTCTGATTTTGGTCAGCAGAGGGCACTAAACTCTGGTCAATGTCATTTACTGTTAAGACACACCCTGTTGAAAAATTTAATTATTTGAAACCCATGACCTATTTTTGAACAAAATTAATTTATTTTTGGGGTTCCACTGTGATCCTAAAATAGAGCTTAATGTGAAATTCTACTTTGACATTTAATTTGGCATAATATATTCAGTATTACCCATTAAACGCAGCCTTGGTACAATAATTTGTACTTTTAAAAAAAACCCTGGTTTGGGATTAGGCATGGGCCGGTAAAAGATTAAAAATAATAATGTTAAATTACTAAAACTACTAGTAATTCACTTAAATAGCATAAAATAGTATAAATAGTCAAATGTAAACCTGACTGAGAAAATAGTCTTGACTGGCTGTTTTTGAACACTTGAATTTCACAGGATGCACCAGCCCATATTGTAGTCAGTTAGTTATGTACTCATGTAAATAAGGACGACAAAAACTACAGACCTGTTCATTAGACCTTGAAGCCTAATATTTCTGCTGCTGTAATGTTGATGTTAACTAACCAAAATAAAGAAAGTTAAACTTGATTTTAAGTATAACATCATTTAAATAACTTGTTGCTAGCTGTATTTTTATTAGTGCTGTCAAATGCTTAATCACATGAAAATTAAGTTTGTATTTACATAATATATTTTCGTGGAGTGTATATATTTGAGAAACTATTCATTTATTTCTTCATATGAAATATTTATATCTACATCAAATTATAAATAAATAAATAAATATAAAAATGATGTACATGTTATGAAGATGCAAATTTAATTTTGGGTTTGATTAATTATGATTAATTGCTTGACACAACTGTTTTCATTTCTCCAGAGGTTTTAATGTCTCAAGGAGGGACTGGTTATTACGGTCGTGAGTGTGACTGGTGGTCTGTTGGTGTTTTCATTTATGAGCTTCTAGTGGGTGAGAAGTGTCAGCTTCATATGCATCTCTTGAAATTTTATTTCAGTGTTCTCATAATCAAATGTTTTCTTCTGTCGATCTGGGCAGGCGACACTCCATTTCATTCCGAGTCTCTGGTGGGCACATATGGAAAGATCATGGATCACAAGAACATCTTAACTTTCCCAGATGATATTGAAATGTCAAAGGATGGCAAAGACCTCATCTGTGCCTTTCTGAGTAGCAAGTGAGACTGAGAAAATGAAAGTTTGATTTGAGTTTTTTTTTTTTTTTCTTGTAAAATTCAGACTCTTACTCGCTTAATATCCCCTTACTTGTTTGTTTTTAGAGGTTGGCTGGTAACATTAATTTTTTTATTAATTTAAATTTAACTTTACTGTAAAAAAGAGCTAATTTTCAGGACAATTTATTACACACATGATGAGATTTCTTTTGTAGTTTGGAGTTTATAACCTGGGTTTGACATTACCTTTTTTGATCACCAGCCACAGTGGCTAGGAGTTTTCCAACATTACTAGCCACTCGCCATTTTCACTAGCCACAATTTTAATGTTGGAAAAATATATTTTATATTGATAAATTTGAATTTGACATGCTAACTTTACTTAATTTATACTTTGTGTCCACATGCCTCCTTGTTCATTTAATATTTTTGTGTGTTGTTTATGACCTTGCTCAATGAGCATGAGTACAGGGGATGTGATTTTTATAGTGTCACTATGCAATTAATTTAGTTTTTTTTTTATAAATAGTTTATTTCACATCTGTTTCCAGGGCTCGACACTAAGGATTTGCAAAGTTTTTCTCTGGCTGCACCGAACTAATTATTACTTAGAAACACATTTTAAATAATGTGTAAAGCAAACAAAATATAGCTATACATACACTTTTTATACACAGTTGACACTTAAAAACAATACTCTCATGTATTCTCAAAGTGGCTAGTGGGAGTGGCTGTCTAACCCGCCACAGCTGAAATCTACCCGCATTTGTTAATGTGTTAATGTCAAGCCCTGTTTATAACGTATTTAATATAATCACAGGGTAGCTTAGATTTGTTATCGTTGTTATCATATGACATTTTCCCTATTTTTCCCTATCGATGTACTTTTTTCCAAAATGACAATCTCAGGGAATATTTCATAAACACCAAATCATATATTTTTTAATTTAATTAAAGGAGAACATACAAGTCTATATTAATTTGATGCTTTTAAAAGCTCTTCATACAATAAGTCTTTCATAAAACTTTAATGTCCTACAGCTTTTACTAGACACACTAGCTTAATAAAACCTTACTTGTTTGTTTTTAGAGGTCGGCTGGTAGTGAAATTAATTTATTATTTTTTCTATTTGAAATTAGCTTCACTGTAAAAAAAAAAAAAGTAAATTTTCTTGACAATTTTTTACACATTTTGATCAGATTTCTTCTGTAGTTTATAACATATATAATGTAAACACAGAGTACCTAAGATTTGTTATTACTGAAAACAGTCAAGTTTTCTTGCCATAAATTACCAGGCACAGAAAAAAAGGAGATTAATTTAGCAGCTTCAGTGAGAAAAATTAGCAGTTTTTGCTTAGTTTATTCTCAGCTAATGTGATGGAAAAACATATTTTGTCTCTGTAGCCAGAATATGATGATCCATTTCCCCAAACACAAATGTTGGCTATAAAAAAATGAATAATCTTTATTAAACCGTTCAAGATATTCAATGATTTTTTTTTCTCATAATTTTGCAGCCCTGTATAATTGACACACAGTTTTGTTGGCACAACCCAGTGTTGTTGTTGACACTTTGTAGTGTTCTGATTGATTGAATTAGTAAATTCTGTGTATATTTGACAAAATACAACAATGTTAATATAATCTAAGCCTGATTACTACACATACCTAAAATATAAATAAATAGTTTTATTAATATTTAATATATCTTAAGCACCAAATCGCCAAAAAACTTACTAAGCCATATCAACATTTTAATTGAATTAAATTAGATAAAATGTAAAGACAACATACAAGATGATCTTTATTTATGTTATGCCTTTAAAAGCTCTTTATAAATAAAGTCCCTAATAAAACATACATTTCATCTCCTACTGCTTTTACTATATCAGCTTCATGGACGTTCACCCTCCAGCCTGACAACTTCCATCTGAATTCCTCTTTTCTCCTTCCCTCTTTCTCCTCTCTCACATGCCCACATACAAGCATTTCTGATCAAACATACAGAGAGGGGCTTAATGTTTTCTCTCAATGTTTTCATGTAAACACACACACACACACACTCCTCCCTTTGCATTCAGGCTGTTGGAATGTCCCACATGTGGTAGTCCAAACTGCTGCACCGCCTCAATGCAGATGAAGTAAAAGGAAGGGGGAGTGAACGGTCCTTATTTTTGGATGTCTCTCTGACTGCTCCACTCCTCCATGCTGTGCTGTTGGATGTTCTTGGTTTATGGTCATTTAACGGATTAGCGCTTCTCTGTTTGTTTTGCTGACCAGTGTTGTGCTATGTTCAGGGAGGTGAGGCTTGACCGGACTGGAGTGGATGAAATAAAATGTCACCCCTTCTTCAAGAACGATCAGTGGACCTTCGAAACCATATGAGACAGTAAGTCAGTGAGAGCTTGACTTTTTTTTTTTGTCGCTGCCTTTAGTTGTGGTGAAATGAGATGCATCATGTCGTTTATCTGTTTGTGCAGTCAGTACCTTTTATTTCTGAATCGTCTGGCATCGTACTTGAAGCCAAGTCATTTAGCCGAAGGCATAGTTGTCCTAGAACGAGTAGTTTGCTGATCAAATTCCACATTTTGATGAGGCAAAACACATCTTGGATGTTTTAATTACTATTTTAGGTGAAAAACAAAATAATGAGATTTGTGTAAAATCTAAAGTTAACCAAGTCCAGCCCGCCATCTTGTCCTGCCTCTCAGTTCTCTTAAGCCTTGGGCCGGCTCTGTGAAGTGGCCTCTTTTGGGCTCATCATTGAAGACCGGACGAGCTGCAACATTTCGTTCTCCCAGGTTCTGGGAGTAGATGAGCATGTCACCGGTGTAGACTTTGACCAACTTGGGAAGTCACTCACAAGACCTCAGCTTATGGGACATTACCATTAAAATGAAACGTTTCCAGCAGAATATGATGCTTTAAAAAAAAAAACTCCATCAGCACTGGTAACTATGAAAAACACGACTGAGCACTAATAGTATACTCAACACTTTACACTGACATTAAAGACTGAAGTAAGAACGCTGAAAAAACATCCGATTTTAGCACAGAAGAGGTTTTCTTTTCCTAAATTAAATCAAAACTTCATAATATTGTGTTAATGAATTAATTAGTGTGTGTTGCACTGCTGGAGTGAAGGTTAACCAGTCCACACAGTTCATGCAGCTATAATCTTTATTATCTTTTACTAAGAAACTATGTACAATATTTACACGTTGGCTCCAGGTCTCTTGGATGAAGATCTCTCAGCGACGTGGTCTCTTCTGGTCGCCACGCATCTCTGGTGGAGCTGGGGAGCGGGACCACCTTTATGAACCAAAATCGTTCTTTGTACCAGGCTGTAAACACCTTCTTTTCTGCTGTAAAGTTGGCCATTTTAACAGTGGGCTCAATAGAAATTTGCTCCATATGGAGCCAGGACTGCCAGAATTTCATTGAACTGCATTTTCAGTTACTTCTGTATTTGCTTCATGACGGAGAGCGGGAGGTTGCCGTTGTTTGGGCACAAGCTGTAATATTTACTTTTCTGATCTGGAAAGATTCTCATTTGCAAAGGTTTTTGTTTGCTTCCTGGACATCCCCAGCACAAATAATTAAATGATGAGTGGGGTGTTTTAAGCTGAAATGACACACACATTTTGGGGCAGCTAATATTTTTATTATGCTTGTAACATAACCCTTTATAACTGCAATGAAATGAAAGTAGTGTTAAATTTTTCTTCTGAATTAAAAGTAAAACTATCAGAAAGTAACAAACAAATGTAGGACAGGTACTTTTTTATTCCTTTCAGTTGTTACTGGATGGCGGCAAAGCTTGAAAGCAAATTTCCAGTCTATTTTAGATAAAATAAACTGAATTATTAAAGACAGCCAGAGAGATGACTTTCATTTTCATGGCATAAATGAATGTAACTCAGCCTCTTGACTTTTCAACTCTTGTTTATTTCTCAATAGCAAAAAAATGCCAAAAACAGACACCCAAAACCCTACGCATGCTGCGCGACACAGGGGCGTGAACCTGCAGGACCCAGACGCACAGTCCACTCGAAGCTGCTGTGGGAACTAAAGGCCTGTCAACACTCCATCATGGGAGACCACGACACCTTCTCCTCCCTAAAATCCCACCCTTCACCCTTTCACCTCCCAAGACGGATAAGGAAAGAGAAAGAAAGAGAAAGGAATACCAGGAAGAGCTCGAGGAAAACGCCTCACTCATGCCACAAAGAGATTTTTCAAGGAAGACTTCTGGTGGACGGGGCTGAAAGCGAACGGACGATGGATTCTGTCATGTCTGGCAGTAAATATGGATTCTGTATTACTTTCAAGTCAACAAGAATTTCCACCTCAGTTCATCCTCATTATGCAAGCACCATGTAGAGATAAAGGATTGGAAAAGAGATAAAGGAACACAGAATGGACTGAAGAGTTATAATTAACCAACAAACCTTCCCATTCTCAGGCCCTGGAAGGGTCCGTAATGCCCCTTTTAACATTCAGAAGTCTTCAAGCAAAATCTACACTGAGTATCCATATGGTCTGGGCTCTCCCATTTAATCTCAACTCTAACACTGGAAGAAAGTCAGCACCTTAAACTTAAACTAACCCTTCAGTTATTCATCTATGAGCCACATCTACTAAATTTCTAACACAAAGGAACACCGAAGCAGAACTTCATATGTTTTATTTCAGCTTTATTTATTACCTTTGTTTGAACTGGTCTCCCTTTGCGCAGCTCTTCATTCATCTCTGACCTAAAAAGTATTGAAGAAAGTCAATGTTGTCTTCCCTATCCCATTTACTTCTCCCCACAGCATTGACCTCAAAGTTCAGTGTTGATGTTCACAAAACAACAGCGAGCTCTACGATGCCTTCTTAATCTTCTTTTAGCTTTGTGTAAACTACTGTTTGAGAGTCAACAAATTATTACATATATTTGCACCAATCAGACTGATCCAAAATCATTTTGCTTCACGATTAATTGCAAAATATCATTACACATTTAGTTGTCTGGATGCGGAAGTCACACAACACCAGTCTCAATATGTGTTATTAAAAAGCAACAAAAAATATTCAAGCACCCACTAATCAACAAAGTGAATGATTGAGCACTGGGATGGCAAATATTGTGGGAATGCAGATTTTTGCCCACAAAGCCCCTGAAAAAGTGGAAAAAAACAGAAGTGCCTACTCCGTTTTTTCCGTGTTCTTTGTTTTGGGCTTGATTGAGGTCGGCTGACCATCTTAAAAGTAGCGGTTTTGAGACGATCCCGAGGTATACGGGCAATAAGCTGTGAGAATAACTTGCGGAGCGTGCTAGTAAACAGAGGAGTCGTTTCAGTTTTGTTTTATGAATGCTGTTTGTTGATGTGTATTAAAAAGAATTTTATTTCAGATTGATTTTAGTCAGTAATTTAATGGGTTACCAATACATTTATATGGTCATTTAGGGAATGAATTAGGTATCATGATAAGGTGTCACACAGCTAGAAGTCATTTGTCATGTGTCTTCAGGTCCACCTTTTTTGTGGAATAAGATCTGATCTCGTTAACACCTCTGTCAATTTTAAATAAAGCTGTGCTGTTCTGCTATGAATGAAACGTGGCTTTGGTTTCTGTGACTTTTTCAATAGCCTAGATCTAAACCACAGACTACTGTCATTTATGAGACAACAGCATTGTTCACCTCCACCCGCGTGAAGTAATATTTACCTCTGAAAACACAAGCCATAACCACACCAAACTAAATGCAAGTTGCAAACAGCAATTCACAGGGTTTACTTCACATTGGGGTTCATGTTTAAAACACTTTCAGACATTTAAACAAAAATAAATGTCAATTAATATTTAGCAATCTTTAATTAATAATAAGCAATATCTGTGATTGTTAGAGATTTGTACAGCACAGAATTTTTAATGACAAATAAATAAAGCAGTTCGGATGTAGTGTTGTTTGAAAGAGGACATCTAATATATAATAAAAATGATGTATTAATTATTTTATTTATAGAACATCATATGAGGTATTAAAGCGCCCCCTAGTGCCGATTTCTTCCAAATTTAACAACAATTAATATTTTAACTACTGTGATGGTTAGGATTGGGGTGGGGGTAGGCATTACAAAATGCAATGTATTGGGTAATTTAATAGATAGCATAAATAATACTCGGTACAACTACAGTGCTGTGACGGTTGGGTTTAGGGTTGAGGTGGGTGTAGATGTTAATAAAATACAATAAATGGGAAATTTAATAAATAATACAAATAATTCTTGTAAACTTTCAGCCATATCCAATCTAGCAACAACAACCCTTTAGGGCATGAGGTGTCCAAACAAACCCAGTCCAAGAGGACCACCTATGTAAGCCTACACCTGTCTAGAGTGGACACCTTAAACCCTAATAACGCTCTGGTAAGCCTAATAACGCTTTAATTAGTCGGTTTAAGTGTGTTAACGTAGGATAGGAGCTAAAATTCCATCTTTCGGATGAGACGTTAAACCGAGGTCCCGACTCTCTGTGGTCTTTAAAAATTCCAGGATGTCCTTCGAAAAGAGTAGGGGTTCAAGCCCGGCATCCTGGCCAAATCTGCCCACTGGCCTCTGTCAATCATGGCCTCCTAACCATCTCCATATTCAATTGGCTTCATCACTGTCTCCTCTCCACCAATCAGCTGGTGTGCGGTCTGGTGCAAAATGGCTGCCGTCGCGTCATCCAGGTGGATGCTGCACACTGGTGGTGGATGAGGACATCCCCGCCATTGTGTAAAGCGCTTTGAGTGCCCAGAATAGCGCTATATAAATGTAAGGATATATTATTATTATTATTAAAATAAGCCGGACCGAGAAAATCTTTTAGGTAATTTATTCCTCTAAGTTATTAACATGGTCCCACTGGTGCATTTGTTCCTTACACATACAAAACCTTTTTGAAGTTCTCCCATGCAGGCAATTGTGCTAAGACTGTGATCTATTCCCTGCAACATCAGGCCACAATCAGGTGTCCACAATCAGGTGGTTTGTCTTGGTCTGGCATCTCAGCTGAGACCTGTCCACTATGGGTGACCCTGCCAGTACTTGTGAAGTACCAGTGGTGAAGCTCTCAGTATCACTGATGCACAGAAGCCCTCACAGCACGTCAAGCTGCAAACCATGTGAGGGACCCTAACCTAACCTACCCTATACTAACCTATCACTGACCGACCAACACTCAGAGGAGTCCAGCAACTGACCAGCAACACTAAGAGACCGCTCAGAAAACCCTGCAAAGCGCATGTCAAAAACACAGAAAACTTTCCAAAACAACCTGACAACCAGAACCCAAGAGCCACATCAGCAACCATCAAAACATTCAGCAGAGTGATAAAAACTTTGAATGAAAAGAAAACTTAATGTAAAGACTTACTCTATAACTATATACAGTATGTACATACGTGCCCTTGATCTTTCATGGGACACTATGATGGCTCAGTGTCTGGGCTTCTTTCTTCGGGGTTCCTCCTCGGGTAGTGGCTCTCCACTGATGTCCACGTGGATTTGAGGAGCGCTGCTGCTTCCGCTGGACCTGCTCTCCGTGATCAAGACTCGTCCATCAGGCAGCTCGGTCTCCAGCAGCGTAGGCCGGTGGAGCTTCTCCCACAGCCGTTGCTTGATCCCCAGGCCTCGCTTGAAGCGGTAGCGGCTGCAGCCGGTCTCCACGACGGAGCGAAAGATGTGCTGATAGTCCTGCACGCTTCTGCCGTGGATGGAGAGCTGCTGCTCCTGCTGACACTCGTTCACTGAGGAAGACACTGATGCTGCTGCTGCTGCTGCTGCGGGACGGAGGACAGGGAGGGCCGCCGCGTTCATCAGGTGTCGCTTCTTCAGCGCTGGGTCAGAGATGCAGCTGTAGGTGTGATCTGACCTGACCGCCGCTGCGAGCTGCTCAACGGTAGAGACGCCCTGTAGCCAGAAGTGACTCGTGTGTGCGGGGAGAGCCCTGGTTCTTCTTGAGCGACGCTGCTCCATCAAGATGACCCAAGAACAACTTTCCAAAGTAGAGAAACTGATCAAACTTTTCAAAAGTTGTCGAGAGTTTGTTGCGAGACGATCGGGTCAGAACCAGCTGTGTATATTAAAGATCAACTCAAGTTGCTGTAGTGACAGAATGACGAGCCTCATTTAAATGTAAACAATATTTAATATCAGCAGTGAATTAATGAAATCAGCACGAACTCTGTGCTTTTATAATTGAGTTTTTATTAAATGCAGTAGCTAAATATCTAAATTATGATTATTCAATAAAATGCTGGTCTTATATTAATAAAAAAATTAAAAAATAAGCATAAATGGGCGTTTTTTATAGGACAAATGTTGACCACTGAAAATCGTCACAGGTTTCAGAAATCTGTTCATGTTAGTGAATATTACCATTGATTTTTGTTTGCTTTTGGGATGGTTTGCGTTTCATTAAAAAAAAAAAAACACTGAACTAATATTCTCGTTTCTATATTTCATAATTAACTAGGCCTATATCAGACCAACCGGGACTTTAGCAATGACATTGTTCTTTTGATGCTTTGTATACTTAAATTTTCACAATTTTCCTGCACTGACTGGGTGATTTAATATTTTTATAGTATTATTAAAATTATTAATCATAATAATGCTATAAGCAATACAATAAACCAAAATACATTCCAAAAAAATCTAAATCAAAAATATAAACCAGTATCAGATACAACGACAACTAGCATTAATAAGATTAAAAAAGCTAAATATACAACAGTTTATTTTGATTAGCTATTAGCTTATTAGGTCAGGGAAGTGCTAATCATTCATTCTGAGTGAAGGTTTTTATTTATTATTATTAAAATAGCTTTAAGAAACTTAAAACAACCATGCCAAATAAAAAAATGTAAATATGCGTGCCCTAAAACATATTGGTTTATTTGACTATGGCAATTTTATTTATTTACATTTTATTTAATGGTTTACTTTTAGGCTATCACAAAATATTAACCACTTTCATTGACCAATGTGCTCTCCAACAAATAAACAGAAAGGGAAACAGAAACTAAATAGTAAAAAAAGTATTTGAAAACATAAAAGTCTTTAATCTAGACCAAAAGATATTGTTGTACAGAGCTCGTCTTATTGACTGTGGTAAGGCTCATTTATACACATATATACTGTGTATAGAGGAAAATAGGATGCAATATTTCAAGTTTATTTAAAAAGCTGTGCATATCTTCAACATTAAATGAATATGAAATAAACTTTTTATAATAAAAACTGACTCCAGGATCATATCAATGTTTGAACTGTAGTTTACAGATTTGTATTTAAAATTGAATGGCAAAGCCACAAAACGAATAAAATAAACAAAAAATAGTGTGATGTGACAAATCTGATTAACAAACTAAAAATATATCATTAAAATAACAGAGAGGGAAAATTACAAACACAGGAAAAAAAATTTATGTTTTTTACTTCCCAGTCCCAGACGTTCCTGAAATGTCATAATCACATGTCCAAGTGTTTCTTTACAACAGTAGTATGAAAATCGCCCCTGGTGGTGATGTGATCAGGACTGTAGCTGGAGAGGCAGGAAGTCAGGCCCGGCGCTACGGGGGGGCAAAGGGAGGCATTGCCCCCTCAGAAAGAGTTTGAGCCCCAATGTGCCAACAATCCCAATTTTCATAAGGGATTGTTTACTCAAACTGAAAATTCTTTCTGTCATTAACTATTAACACTCCCGTCGTTCCAACCGTCAGAACACACATCTAAATATTTTAAAATATATGACATAGCAATTGAATTATGAAAATTGGTGAGATTAAAGCTAGTCCTATAGTCCAGAGATCCGGTCCCCGCGTCAGGTCTGGTGCGCCCGTAAATAGCCTTTAAAACGCGCACACGGCGATGGAGGCGCACTCAACTCACAAGGGAGAAAATGGGTGACATGATAGGAGCAGCTTAATTCATTACATGTTTTGGTTAACTAATTATTTAAACACAACTCTCTTGAGCTCTAAAAGGGAAAAAAACACATAAGAAATTTGCTGTTAAATTAATTTTAGCAGAGACGCAACTGCCAGTCATTTATTAGTTATTCGGGAAGATGTAGCCTAATAAAAATGTTTTAATAAAAATAAATAGTTTACTGCACAGTCCCACAGTAGGCTACACTATAAATAATATTTTAAATGTATTTATTAATATTATTATTAATATTATTGCGATTAAGCTAAAATTGACAAAACGCAGAACCCTTTGAAAGTTTGCTTTCATTTAGCTAAAAAGCGCACTTTTACAGTTGTGTAGAGAAACGTTCCATTATGCAGCAGCAGTCAAGGTATAACACATAATAAATGCCTTTTGGGTTTAAAGATGATCGGCCTGCGAAGTCAAGTTTGCAGTGTTATAAATGGAATAGGTATAGTGCTTAAGTGGATTTACCGCGGATCAACCGAGAAACCTCGTGCGCTGCAGGTAGGCAGAATGATAATCTTTTGAAAATATGTAATTTAGGCTGTACTGCTATCTATTGTGTATGTTTACAACAAATTCAGCAAAATCATTTTGTTAGAATAGTTTCAATTAGCATGTTGTACTGACCGCTGCATCATTGGAGTAAGCCAGATTTCCACAAATATTGCATTCTATAGGAAACTAAATCATTTAAAAGCAAGATATTTTCTGAGAAATATTCAGGTTGTACTCATTATGGGTATTGTATAAGCTATAGTATTATAAAATGCTAGTTTAAGTAATTAAATGTGAAATAAGTGATCAAATCAAGTTTGGAGGATGGTGACAAAGTATTAACGTTGTAAATGAAAATTAATTTAAAGAATGTCTGATTTTGGTCAGCAGAGGGCACTAAACTCTGGTCAATGTCATTTACTGTTAAGACACACCCTGTTGAAAAATTTAATTATTTGAAACCCATGACCTATTTTTGAACAAAATTAATTTATTTTTGGGGTTCCACTGTGATCCTAAAATAGAGCTTAATGTGAAATTCTACTTTGACATTTAATTTGGCATAATATATTCAGTATTACCCATTAAACGCAGCCTTGATACAATAATTTGTACTTTTAAAAAAACCCTGGTTTGGGATTAGGCATGGGCCGGTAAAAGATTAAAAATAATAATGTTAAATTACTAAAACTACTAGTAATTCACTTAAATAGCATAAAATAGTATAAATAGTCAAATGTAAACCTGACTGAGAAAATAGTCTTGACTGGCTGTTTTTGAACACTTGAATTTCACAGGATGCACCAGCCCATATTGTAGTCAGTTAGTTATGTACTCATGTAAATAAGGACGACAAAAACTACAGACCTGTTCATTAGACCTTGAAGCCTAATATTTCTGCTGCTGTAATGTTGATGTTAACTAACCAAAATAAAGAAAGTTAAACTTGATTTTAAGTATAACATCATTTAAATAACTTGTTGCTAGCTGTATTTTTATTAGTGCTGTCAAATGCTTAATCACATGAAAATTAAGTTTGTATTTAAATAATATATTTTCGTGGAGTGTATATATTTGAGAAACTATTCATTTATTTCTTCATATGAAATATTTATATCTACATCAAATTATAAATAAATAAATATAAAAATGATGTACATGTTATGAAGATGCAAATTTTAATTTTGGGTTTGATTAATTATGATTAATTGCTTGACACAACTGTTTTTGTGTATGTATATGTTCATACTTAAAATGTCATTTAATATTCCATTTATAATTTTTTAATATTTTAACTTTATTATTTACATTCTGTAATTGATCGCATTAAAAGTTCTTTAATAACAGTATTTAAATTATGAAATAAATATTTAAACGATTAAATAAAGTCTGTGTTTAATATCACATTACTTATTATTTAATTTAGCTGGGTTGCTGCAATTGAAATGAAGTATTGTTAAATTTCACTGCTATTGATTACTGAAATATATTGTGACTTCTCTGTTCACCACTCTATCTCTCTGTCCACATAGCTGTGCTGTGCTTTCCAACATGAAAAGTACCTTTATTTGGGGATGGAGTTCATGCCAGGTGGAGATCTGGTGAATCTGACCAGGAATGGGCTCAATTCTATACGGCAGAAGTGGTGCTGACACTTGACGCCATCCATTCTCTGGGCTTCATCCACAGAGACATCAAACCAGACAACATGCTGCTGGACCGCAATGGACACCTCAAACTTGCAGACTTTGGCACATGCATGAAGATGGACTCGGTGTGTGGTAAGTGCATTTGAAGTGTCTTTTAAGGGGGTGTGATACTAACAAAAATGTTTCTCTCCTTTTTTTGATAATCTCATTGAACAATATTTTGCTTAGTGTGCTTTTGTGCTGATACCTTGGCTAGTTTAGGCCTGACATGGATTAATAGATATGACCACTAGGTGACACCACTACTGCAGGTGACAGCAAGTCTCTTTCTCCTTTTCAAAAATACTAGGCTACTATCTAAATCGGTACTTCGTTTGAATTCTAAGTTGTGTCTTGACAGTAATAAAATGGAATAGTGGAAGTGAGAATGAAATTCAGGCTACTGCATTGACGTTGTTGTCACTGTCATGTTAACCTTTCGTCATCACGCCTCATAGGATAGTAAATGAATTAATTCCACACTTCAGTAATTGATAATTCTGGTACTTTTTGCCTCCTGATTCATTCAATCATTTTCCTTTAGCTTAGTCCCTTTATTCATCAGGGGTCGCCACAGCGGAATGAACTGCCAACTTAGCCAGCATATGTTTTACACAGCGGATGCCCTTCCAGCTGCAACCCAGTACTGGGAAACACCTATACACACTCCTTCAAACATACACTATGGCCAATTTGGTTTATTCAATTCACCTGTAATGCATGTCTTTGGACATGGGGGGAACAAGCAAACTCCACAGAGAAATTCCAACTGGCCCAGCCGGGGCTCGAACCAGCTACCTTGTTCCTGGCGACAGTGCTAACCACTGAGCCACAGTGTTGCCCCTGCATCCTAATTTCTACTACTAATTCGGATGTAAAAGGTCACATGCTGTTTTTCACAAACTTAATATTAGAGAAGTGTGGAGTTTAGAATTTATTCTGTTTTTATAAGTGATTCAATGAACATTTATTCAAACAATTTATTCAAAATGGCTGATTCATTTAGAAACGAAGCAATTAGTGACTGTCTTTGTTGATGATTTATTTAAAACAGATTGAAGTTCAAAACACACACACACACACACACACACACACACACACACACACACACACACACACACACACACACACACACACAAACTCTTCTCCTAAGATGCACATTTTCTGCTTCAGCTTTGTTTGGTATTTTCTGTTGATCTGTTGAACAGAACTCGCATTATTGTGTTTTAATGGATGTTCAGGAAAGCCTGCTTGTGTTAACTTGCTTGTATTATTTCACAAAACCTTACACATTTTATAAACAAAACCCCATAAAGGGATATTTTAACCCACCTATTTGTCATTGGGACTGCTTTCCAATAGTTTTAAATGCTTTTGGACGTGATTTTGTTTGTTTTTCTCAATTGAATGAAGCTCTCTGTAATGCCAGCCCACAATACAATTACAATTTTATTGAAAACGATAAATATCATACACTAGTAGTTGGTGTGTTTAGATGTACTATACATGACCGAGAATGAGAGAGTTTCTTTAAGATTTTGTAGTGTAGAGATTTACAATTATCACCTCACACATTGCAGCATCATTAACGTACGTTACAGAAAGCCTCCATTCGGTTATGACAGATGTTAGTGCTGCCATCTTGTGGCTAGATTATACAATGCAGTCCTTAAATTGAATGAATATAAATTGTGTAAATAATTTAAATTTTAAACATACTTGTATTTCAGCTACATTAACTCAGCCAGTAATGTTTATATCCATGTGTCTACATGTGTGTTTAGACTGGTATGGTACGCTGTGAACACTGCTGTTGGGACACCTGATTACATTTCTCCAGAGGTTTTAATGTCTCAAGGAGGGACTGGTTATTACGGTCGTGAGTGTGACTGGTGGCCTGTTGGTGTTTTCATTTATGAGCTTCTAGTGGGTGAGAAGTGTCAGCTTCATATGCATCTCTTGAAATTTTATTTCAGTGTTCTCATAATCAAATGTTTTCTTCTGTCGATCTGGGCAGGCGACACTCCATTTCATTCCGAGTCTCTGGTGGGCACATATGGAAAGATCATGGATCACAAAAACATCTTAACTTTCCCAGATGATATTGAAATGTCAAAGGATGGCAAAGACCTCATCTGTGCCTTTCTGAGTAGCAAGTGAGACTGAGAAAATGAAAGTTTGATTTGAGTTTTTTTTTTTTCTTGTAAAATTCAGACTCTTACTCGCTTAATATCCCCTTACTTGTTTGTTTTTAGAGGTTGGCTGGTAACATTAATTTTTTTATTAATTTGAATTTAACTTTACTGTAAAAAAGAGCTAATTTTCAGGACAATTTATTACACACATGATGAGATTTCTTTTGTAGTTTGGAGTTTATAACCTGGGTTTGACATTACCTTTTTTGATCACCAGCCACAGTGGCTAGGAGTTTTCCAACATTACTAGCCACTCGCCATTTTCACTAGCCACAATTTTAATGTTGGAAAAATATATTTTATATTGATAAATTTGAATTTGACATGCTAACTTTACTTAATTTATACTTTGTGTCCACATGCCTCCTTGTTCATTTAATATTTTTGTGTGTTGTTTATGACCTTGCTCAATGAGCATGAGTACAGGGGATGTGATTTTTATAGTGTCACTATGCAATTAATTTAGTTTTTTTTTTATAAATAGTTTATTTCACATGAGTTTCCAGGGCTCGACACTAAGGATTTGCAAAGTTTTTCTCTGGCTGCACCGAACTAATTATTACTTTTTTAATTATTACTAATTACTAGTTATTAGTAATTAATATTACTAATTATTAATTTTAAATAATGTGTAAAGCAAACAAAATATAGCTATACATACACTTTTTATACACAGTTGACACTTAAAAACAATATTCTCATGTATTCTCAAAGTGGCTAGTGGGAGTGGCTGTCTAACCCGCCACAGCTGAAATCTACCCGCATTTGTTAATGTGTTAATGTCAAGCCCTGTTTATAACGTATTTAATATAATCACAGGGTAGCTTAGATTTGTTATCGTTGTTATCATATGAAATTTTCCCTATTTTTCCCTATCGATGTACTTTTTTCCAAAATGACAATCTCAGGGAATATTTCATAAACACCAAATCATATATTTTTTAATTTAATTAAAGGAGAACATACAAGTCTATATTAATTTGATGCTTTTAAAAGCTCTTCATACAATAAGTCTTTCATAAAACTTTAATGTCCTACTGCTTTTACTAGACACACTAGCTTAATAAAACCTTACTTGTTTGTTTTTAGAGGTCGGCTGGTAGTGAAATTAATTTATTATTTTTTCTATTTGAAATTAGCTTCACTGTAAAAAAAAAAAAAGTAAATTTTCTTGACAATTTTTTACACATTTTGATCAGATTTCTTCTGTAGTTTATAACATATATAATGTAAACACAGAGTACCTAAGATTTGTTATTACTGAAAACAGTAAAGTTTTCTTGCCATAAATTACCAGGCACAGAAAAAAAGGAGATTAATTTAGCAGCTTCAGTGAGAAAAAGTAGCAGTTTTTGCTTAGTTTATTCTCAGCTAATGTGATGGAAAAACATATTTTGTCTCTGTAGCCAGAATATGATGATCCATTTCCCCAAACACAAATGTTGGCTATAAAAAAATGAATAATCTTTATTAAACCGTTCAAGATATTCAAAGATTTTTTTTTCTCATAATTTTGCAGCCCTGTATAATTGACACACAGTTTTGCACAACCCAGTGTTGTTGTTGACACTTTGTAGTGTTCTGATTGATTGAATTAGTAAATTATGTGTATATTTGACAAAATACAACAATGTTAATATAATCTAAGCCTGATTACTACACATACCTAAAATATAAATAAATAGTTTTATCAGTGAAAAAAAAAAGTTTTATCAGTGTTTATGAAATGTTCCCTATTTTTTTTAAAGGTTTAGGGTCAATAAGATTTTTTTTTTCATTAATGGTTTTAGAAAAATTCTAAAAATATACATATAATTCTGAATAGTAAAAATAATAATAATAATCACAAGAAATATTTCTTAAGCACCAAATCGCCAAAAAACTTACTAAGACATATCAACATTTTAATTGAATTAAATTAGATAAAATGTAAAGACAACATACAAGATGATCTTTATTTATGTTATGCCTTTAAAAGCTCTTTATAAATAAAGTCCCTAATAAAACATACATTTCATCTCCTACTGCTTTTACTATATCAGCTTCATGGACGTTCACCCTCCAGCCTGACAACTTCCATCTGAATTCCTCTTTTCTCCTTCCCTCTTTCTCCTCTCTCACATGCCCACATACAAGCATTTCTGATCAAACATACAGAGAGGGGCTTAATGATTTCTCTCAATGTTTTCATGTAAACACACACACACACACACACACTCCTCCCTTTGCATTCAGGCTGTTGGAATGTCCCACACGTGGTAGTCCAAACTGCTGCACCGCCTCAATGCAGATGAAGTAAAAGGAAGGGGGAGTGAACGGTCCTTATTTTTGGATGTCTCTCTGACTGCTCCACTCCTCCATGCTGTGCTGTTGGATGTTCTTGGTTTATGGTCATTTAACGGATTAGCGCTTCTCTGTTTGTTTTGCTGACCAGTGTTGTGCTATGTTCAGGGAGGTGAGGCTTGGCCGGACTGGAGTGGATGAAATAAAATGTCACCCCTTCTTCAAGAACGATCAGTGGACCTTCGACACCATATGAGACAGTAAGTCAGTGAGAGCTTGACTTTTTTTTTGTCGCTGCCTTTAGTTGTGGTGAAATGAGATGCATCATGTCGTTTATCTGTTTGTGCAGTCAGTACCTTTTATTTCTGAATCGTCTGGCATCGTACTTGAAGCCAAGTCATTTAGCCGAAGGCATAGTTGTCTTAGAACGAGTAGTTTGCTGATCAAATTCCACATTTTGATGAGGCAAAACACATCTTGGATGTTTTAATTACTATTTTAGGTGAAAAGCAAAATAATGAGATTTGTGTAAAATCTAAAGTTAACCAAGTCCAGCCCGCCATCTTGTCCTGCCTCTCAGTTCTCTTAAGCCTTGGGCCGGCTCTGTGAAGTGGCCTCTTTTGGGCTCATCATTGAAGACCGGACGAGCTGCAACATTTCGTTCTCCCAGGTTCTGGGAGAAGATGAGCATGTCATCGGTCTAGACTATGGTCAACTTGTGAAGTTACTCATACACCTCAGCTTATGGCATATTACCATTCAAATGAAACGTTTCCAGCAGAATATGACGCTCTAAAAAAACTCCATCAGCACTGGTAACTATGAAAAACACGACTGAACACTAATAGTATACTCAACACTTTACACTGACATTCGAAGGATCACCTGACGTTAAAGACTGAAGTAAGAACGCTGGAGGAACATCAAATTTTAACACGGAAGAGTTTTTTTTTCTCCCAAATTAGAGGTTTCCCAGGTTTGGATCAGGTGTGATGCCTGCTCATCTGACCTTTGACCTCGGCACTAAACTGCTGCTAGTTTTCTTTCAATGCCATGAGATTTCTGAATTCTACATGCAGGAACCGATGCATTCTTTTTTTTCTTTTTATTTCTTTAAACAAAACAGATATGGCAGACACGGCCAAACATCGAAACTTTGGAGGACGTCTAGGAAAAAAAGCACCATATCATCAAGGGGAATAAAAGGTTTGATCAAAGCGTGCATTTACACACATTCATTTAAATATGGACAAAACCAACATTGGGTTATTTTTGTTATTAGATTTAAAACACGTGGACCCTATTTGACCCAGTGTTCATATATACATATTTTTATGAATGAATATTTTCGCATATAAAAGATAATAAAAGACTGACTAGACAGATTAGATGGATCAATAGACAGATTGACACGTGTAGTCATTCGTTCTTGTGTATTTGATGACTAGCTTCCAGTAGTATCTGGCTGCAGACTTGCATGCAACCTGAGACACAATGCACTCAATGGAGCTAGTGAGGTCTCTGTGAGAGGCGGGGTTAGGGGTGCACACTCACTGACAGCCTAGATTTTAGCCTCGTTTTAACCAAGCCGTCTGTTAGACTTTTAACCCTTATGTATTGTTCAAGTGGCTGTTTTTGCCCCCAACGACCTCCATTATAGCTAAACTTGTTTTAATTGCAAAGCCATGACACCAGATAGTAACTCATTCTTTATTGTTGGTGGTTTCCCTGCTGGGATGAGATAAAACTAGTCATTTTTACTTTTGATCGTCAGTTGGTACCTTTAAACGCCCCAAAAAAAATGCTTGCTGGGATGGTACCACGAGGCTGTGCTCACTTCTGGACAGAGGGGGTGTAGACTTGCAGCTAGTGCCGGTAAGAGGTGCAGACGCTGAGGCTGTTCTGTATGCGAGTGTTGAGGTTTTGAAACATCACCTGACAACGTGTAGGTAGAGAGTAGCAGGTTCTGGGAGTAGATGAGCATGTCACCGGTGTAGACTTTGACCAACTTGGGAAGTCACTCACAAGACCTCAGCTTATGGGACATTACCATTAAAATGAAACGTTTCCAGCAGAATATGATGCTTTAAAAAAAAACTCCATCAGCACTGGTAACTATGAAAAACACGACTGAGCACTTATAGTATACTCAACACTTTACACTGACATTTGAAGGATCACCTGACATTAAAGACTGAAGTAAGAACGCTGAAAAAACATCCGATTTTAGCACAGAAGAGGTTTTCTTTTCCTAAATTAAATCAAAACTTCATAATATTGTGTTAATGAATTAATTAGTGTGTGTTGCACTGCTGGAGTGAAGGTTAACCAGTCCACACAGTTCATGCAGCTATAATCTTTATTATCTTTTACTAAGAAACTATGTACAATATTTACACGTTGGCTCCAGGTCTCTTGGATGAAGATCTCTCAGCGACGTGGTCTCTTCTGGTCGCCGCGCGTCTCTGGTGGAGATGGGGAGCGGGACCACCTTTATGAACCAAAATCGTTCTTTGTACCAGGCTGTAAACACCTTCTTTTCTGCTGTAAAGTTGGCCATTTTAACAGTGGGCTCAATAGAAATTTGCTCCATATGGAGCCAGGACTGCCAGAATTTCATTGAACTGCATTTTCAGTTACTTCTGTATTTGCTTCATGACGGAGAGCGGGAGGTTGCCGTTGTTTGGGCACAAGCTGTAATATTTACTTTTCTGATCTGGAAAGATTCTCATTTGCAAAGGTTTTTGTTTGCTTCCTGGACATCCCCAGCACAAATAATTAAATGATGAGTGGGGTGTTTTAAGCTGAAATGACACACACATTTTGGGGCAGCTAATATTTTTATTATGCTTGTAACATAACCCTTTATAACTGCAATGAAATGAAAGTAGTGTTAAATGTTTCTTCTGAATTAAAAGTAAAACTATCAGAAAGTAACAAACAAATGTAGGACAGGTGCTTTTTTATTCCTTTCGGTTGTTACTTAGTGGCGGCAAAGCTTGAAAGCAAATTTCCAGTCCATTTTAGATAAAATAAACTGAATTATTAAAGACAGCCAGAGAGATGACTTTCATTTTCATGGCATAAATGAATGTAACTCAGCCTCTTGACTTTTCAACTCTTGTTTATTTCTCAATAGCAAAAAAATGCCAAAAACAGACACCCAAAACCCTACGCATGCTGCGCGACACAGGGGCGTGAACCTGCAGGACCCAGACGCACAGTCCACTCGAAGCTGCTGTGGGAACTAAAGGCCTGTCAACACTCCATCATGGGAGACCACGACACCTTCTCCTCCCTAAAATCCCACCCTTCACCCTTTCACCTCCCAAGACGGATAAGGAAAGAGAAAGAAAGAGAAAGGAATACCAGGAAGAGCTCGAGGAAAACGCCTCACTCATGCCACAAAGAGATTTTTCAAGGAAGACTTCTGGTGGACGGGGCTGAAAGCGAACGGACGATGGATTCTGTCATGTCTGGCAGTAAATATGGATTCTGTATTACTTTCAAGTCAACAAGAATTTCCACCTCAGTTCATCCTCATTATGCAAGCACCATGTAGAGATAAAGGATTGGAAAAGAGATAAAGGAACACAGAATGGACTGAAGAGTTATTATTAACCAACAAACCTTCCCATTCTCAGCCCCTGGAAGGGTCCGTAATGCCCCTTTTAACATTCAGAAGTCTTCAAGCGAAATCTACACTGAGTATCCATATGGTCTGGGCTCTCCCATTTAATCTCAACTCTAACACTGGAAGAAAGTCAGCACCTTAAACTTAAACTAACCCTTCAGTTATTCATCTATGAGCCACATCTACTAAATTTCTAACACAAAGGAACACCGAAGCAGAACTTCATATGTTTTATTTCAGCTTTATTTATTACCTTTGTTTGAACTGGTCTCCCTTTGCGCAGCTCGTCATTCATCTATGACCCAAAAAGTATTGAAGAAAGTCAATGTTGTCTTCCCTATCCCATTTACTTCTCCCCACAGCATTGACCTCAAAGTTCAGTGTTGATGTTCACAAAACAACAGCGAGCTCTACGATGCCTTCTTAATCTTCTTTTAGCTTTGTGTAAACTACTGTTTGAGAGTCAACAAATTATTACATATATTTGCACCAATCAGACTGATCCAAAATCATTTTGCTTCACGATTAATTGCAAAATATCATTACACATTTAGTTGTCTGGATGCGGAAGTCACACAACACCAGTCTCAATATGTGTTATTAAAAAGCAACAAAAAATATTCAAGCACCCACTAATCAACAAAGTGAATGATTGAGCACTGGGATGGCAAATATTGTGGGAATGCAGATTTTTGCCCACAAAGCCCCTGAAAAAGTGGAAAAAAACAGAAGTGCCTACTCCGTTTTTTCCGTGTTCTTTGTTTTGGGCTTGATTGAGGTCGGCTGACCATCTTAAAAGTAGCGGTTTTGAGACGATCCCGAGGTATACGGGCAATAAGCTGTGAGAATAACTTGCGGAGCGTGCTAGTAAACAGAGGAGTCGTTTCAGTTTTGTTTTATGAATGCTGTTTGTTGATGTGTATTAAAAAGAATTTTATTTCAGATTGATTTTAGTCAGTAATTTAATGGGTTACCAATACATTTATATGGTCATTTAGGGAATGAATTAGGTATCATGATAAGGTGTCACACAGCTAGAAGTCATTTGTCATGTGTCTTCAGGTCCACCTTTTTTGTGGAATAAGATCTGATCTCGTTAACACCTCTGTCAATTTTAAATAAAGCTGTGCTGTTCTGCTATGAATGAAACGTGGCTTTGGTTTCTGTGACTTTTTCAATAGCCTAGATCTAAACCACAGACTACTGTCATTTATGAGACAACAGCATTGTTCACCTCCACCCGCGTGAAGTAATATTTACCTCTGAAAACACAAGCCATAACCACACCAAACTAAATGCAAGTTGCAAACAGCAATTCACAGGGTTTACTTCACATTGGGGTTCATGTTTAAAACACTTTCAGACATTTAAACAAAAATAAATGTCAATTAATATTTAGCAATCTTTAATTAATAATAAGCAATATCTGTGATTGTTAGAGATTTGTACAGCACAGAATTTTTTTTAATGACAAATAATTAAAGCAGTTCGGATGTAGTGTTGTTTGAAAGAGGACATCTAATATATAATAAAAATTATGTATTAATTATTTTATTTATACATTGAACATCATATGAGGTATTAAAGCGCCCCCTAGTGCCGATTTCTTCCAAATTTAACAACAATTAATATTTTAACTACTGTGATGGTTAGGATTGGGGTGGGGGTAGGCATTACAAAATGCAATGTATTGGGTAATTTAATAGATAGCATAAATAATACTCGGTACAACTACAGTGCTGTGACGGTTGGGTTTAGGGTTGAGGTGGGTGTAGATGTTAATAAAATACAATAAATGGGAAATTTAATAAATAATACAAATAATTCTTGTTAACTTTCAGCCATATCCAATCTAGCAACAACAACCCTTTAGGGCATGAGGTGTCCAAACAAACCCAGTCCAAGAGGACCACCTATGTAAGCCTACACCTGTCTAGAGTGGACACCTTAAACCCTAATAACGCTCTGGTAAGCCTAATAACGCTTTAATTAGTCGGTTTAAGTGTGTTAACGTAGGATAGGAGCTAAAATTTCATCTTTCGGATGAGACGTTAAACCGAGGTCCCGACTCTCTGTGGTCGTTAAAAATTCCAGGATGTCCTTCGAAAAGAGTAGGGGTTCAAGCCCGGCATCCTGGCCAAATCTGCCCACTGGCCTCTGTCAATCATGGCCTCCTAACCATCTCCATATTCAATTGGCTTCATCACTGTCTCCTCTCCACCAATCAGCTGGTGTGCGGTCTGGTGCAAAATGGCTGCCGTCGCGTCATCCAGGTGGATGCTGCACACTGGTGGTGGATGAGGACATCCCCCCCATTGTGTAAAGCGCTTTGAGTGCCCAGAATAGCGCTATATAAATGTAAGGAATTATTATTATTATTATTAAAATAAGCCGGACCGAGAAAATCTTTTAGGTAATTTATTCCTCTAAGTTATTAACATGGTCCCACTGGTGCATTTGTTCCTTACACATACAAAACCTTTTTGAAGTTCTCCCATGCAGGCAATTGTGCTAAGACTGTGATCTATTCCCTGCAACATCAGGCCACAATCAGGTGTCCACAATCAGGTGGTTTGTCTTGGTCTGGCATCTCAGCTGAGACCTGTCCACTATGGGTGACCCTGCCAGTACTTGTGAAGTACCAGTGGTGAAGCTCTCAGTATCACTGATGCACAGAAGCCCTCACAGCACGTCAAGCTGCAAACCATGTGAGGGACCCTAACCTAACCTACCCTATACTAACCTATCACTGACCGACCAACACTCAGAGGAGTCCAGCAACTGACCAGCAACACTAAGAGACCGCTCAGAAAACCCTGCAAAGCGCATGTCAAAAACACAGAAAACTTTCCAAAACAACCTGACAGCCAGAACCCAAGAGCCACATCAGCAACCATCAAAACATTCAGCAGAGTGATAAAAACTTTGAATGAAAAGAAAACTTAATGTAAAGACTTACTCTATAACTATATACAGTATGTACATACGTGCCCTTGATCTTTCATGGGACACTATGATGGCTCAGTGTCTGGGCTTCTTTCTTCAGGGTTCCTCCTCGGGTAGTGGCTCTCCACTGATGTCCACGTGGATTTGAGGAGCGCTGCTGCTTCCGCTGGACCTGCTCTCCGTGATCAAGACTCGTCCATCAGGCAGCTCGGTCTCCAGCAGCGTAGGCCGGTGGAGCTTCTCCCACAACCGTTGCTTGATCCCCAGGCCTCGCTTGAAGCGGTAGCGGCTGCAGCCGGTCTCCACGACGGAGCGAAAGATGTGCTGATAGTCCTGCACGCTTCTGCCGTGGATGGAGAGCTGCTGCTCCTGCTGACACTCGTTCACTGAGGAAGACACTGATGCTGCTGCTGCTGCTGCTGCGGGACGGAGGACAGGGAGGGCCGCCGCGTTCATCAGGTGTCGCTTCTTCAGCGCTGGGTCAGAGATGCAGCTGTAGGTGTGATCTGACCTGACCGCCGCTGCGAGCTGCTCAACGGTAGAGACGCCCTGTAGCCAGAAGTGACTCGTGTGTGCGGGGAGAGCCCTGGTTCTTCTTGAGCGACGCTGCTCCATCAAGATGACCCAAGAACAACTTTCCAAAGTAGAGAAACTGATCAAACTTTTCAAAAGTTGTCGAGAGTTTGTTGCGAGACGATCGGGTCAGAACCAGCTGTGTATATTAAAGATCAACTCAAGTTGCTGTAGTGACAGAATGACGAGCCTCATTTAAATGTAAACAATATTTAATATCAGCAGTGAATTAATGAAATCAGCACGAACTCTGTGCTTTTATAATTGAGTTTTTATTAAATGCAGAAGCTAAATATCTAAACTATGATTATTCAATAAAATGCTGGTCTTATATTAATAAAAAATAAAAAATAAGCATAAATGGGCATTTTTTATAGGACGAATGTTGACCACTGAAAATCGTCACAGGTTTCAGAAATCTGGTCATGTTAGTGAATATTACCATTGATTTTTGTTTGCTTTTGGGATGGTTTGCGTTTCATTAAAAAAAAAACACTGAACTAATGTTCTCGTTTCTATATTTACTTCATAATTAACTAGGCCTATATCAGACCAACCGGGACTTTAGCAATGACATTGTTCTTTTGATGCTTTGTATACTTAAATTTTCACAATTTTCCTGCACTGACTGGGTGATTTAATATTTTTATAGTATTATTAAAATTATTAATCATAATAATGCTATAAGCAATACAATAAACCAAAATACATTCCAAAAAAAAATAAAAATCAAAAATATAAACCAGTATCAGATACAACGACAACCAGCATTAATAAGATTAAAAAAGCTAAATATACAACAGTTTATTTTGATTAGCTATTAGCTTATTAGGTCAGGGAAGTGCTAATCATTCATTCTGAGTGAAGGTTTTTATTTATTATTATTAAAATAGCTTTAAGAAACTTAAAACAACCATGCCAAATAAAAAATATGTAAATATGCGTGCCCTAAAACATATTGGTTTATTTGACTATGGCAATTTTATTTATTTACATTTTATTTAATGGTTTACTTTTAGGCTATCACAAAATATTAACCACTTTCATTGACCAATGTGCTCTCCAACAAATAAACAGAAAGGGAAACAGAAACTAAATAGTAAAAAATGTATTTGAAAACATAAAAGTCTATAATCTAGACCAAAAGATATTGTTGTACAGAGCTCGTCTTATTGACTGTGGTAAGGCTCATTTATACACATATATACTGTGTATAGAGGAAATTAGGATGCAATATTTCAAGTTTATTTAAAAAGCTGTGCATATCTTCAACATTAAATGAATATGAAATAAACTTTTTATAATAAAAACTGACTCCAGGATCATATCAATGTTTGAACTGTAGTTTACAGATTTGTATTTAAAATTGAATGGCAAAGCCACAAAACGAATAAAATAAACAAAAAATAGTGTGATGTGACAAATCTGATTAACAAACTAAAAATACATCATTAAAATAACAGAGAGGGAAAATTACAAACACAGGAAAAAAATTTATGTTTTTTACTTCCCAGTCCCAGACGTTCCTGAAATGTCATAATCACATGTCCAAGTGTTTCTTTACAACAGTAGTATGAAAATCGCCCCTGGTGGTGATGTGATCAGGACTGTAGCTGGAGAGGCAGGAAGTCAGGCCCGGCGCTACGGGGGGGGGCAAAGGGAGGCATTGCCCCCTCAGAAAGAGTTTGTGCCCCAATGTGCCAACAATCCCAATTTTCATAAGGGATTGTTTACTCAAACTGAAAATTCTTTCTGTCATTAACTATTAACACTCCCGTCGTTCCAACCGTCAGAACACACATCTAAATATTTTAAAATATTTGACATAGCAATTGAATTATGAAAATTGGTGAGATTAAAGCTAGTCCTAGTCCAGAGATCCGGTCCCCGCGTCAGGTCTGGTGCACCCGTAAATAGCCTTTAAAACGCGCACACGGCGATGGAGGCGCAGGTATTCATTTTTGTAGACTCAAAACCTTTGATGAAGTTCACTATGTACAGAGCATCATCAGAGCTTTTATTGTTTAGACATTTCTGCTGACAACTTCAAATTGACGAAACCTCTGTTCAGGATTTATGACTGGAATGAAATGATCTCCAAGCACATGTTAATTGTTCGCTTATTCCTTTAAACAGGTGGCTGTTAAATTTGTCCAGAAGACACCAAATAGTCAAGGTCTCCGCTCTGTAAGTAAAGTACACTTTCTGTTCTTTCCCTTCTCAGTCGCTGTGTTCAATTTATAATGTCTTATATTTATTATCGACATGCTGTGGTCTAAACCCCTTGTTTGAAAACCAACATTATTTTGTTTTTAGTCTTTTGACCAGCCACTTCCTCTTGAAATAACCTTGGCAAATATGGCCAGCAGTGGGTCCAGGTGTCCGAATATCATTCAGCTCCTCGATTGGCAGGTCTTTACAAACCATTACGTCATGGTCATGGAGCGGCCTACGCCAAGCATGGATCTGGAGGCACTCCTTCAACTCGGCAGAGGCGTCCTCAGCGAGAAAACGGCACAAACCATCCTGTGGCAAGCCGTTTATGCTGCCAATGTTTGCTGTTACCGTGGGGTATTCCACCGGGACATAAAGCTGCAAAACCTGCTTGTGAACCCAGACACGCTGGAGGTCAAGCTGATCGACTTCGGGTGTGGAGATTTCACGATGGAATCAGCATACAGTCACTTTACTTGTAGGTGTTTTAAGTAGTGTTGTGACCTTAAAAAAGGTCCATTTGAGCGCTGTTAAACACCACTGATTGGCCATTGGTGTTCACATGCTCAGCAAATATGACTGTGATGAGTGTCAGTATCAATTGGTACCAAAGTCGATACTTTTGACAACACTAGTTATGAATGTACATAATATACAATTTGAAAGCTGGTTAATAAGCACACCTGAAACCCATCTGGTATATATAACCAACATGGTGCTGTCACAGAGATTAAACTAAACGTCTCTCCTCCAGGCACAGAAGCATACATCCCGCCAGAGTTTTATGAAAGAGGATGTTACCGAGCTATACCAGCGACAGTCTATTCTCTTGGGGTTCTTCTGTTCACAATGCTTCATGGAGATTTCCCATCGGCGAATGTGTTGCACACACAGAAGAGGCAGAGATTTCTGGTAGCATCATAATATTGTATTTATTGTTTGTCACATTGCAAAATCTGAAATATAACAAAACACACACACAATAAGATGATGTGACAAGTGTTTCAGTGCTGGCAGTGTGACTTCTTCATGAATGCGTGAACAATGAACAGAGGAATACTCAAATAAACACTCAATTATACAATTTACCACTATAAAAAGACAATAAATAAACACACTCACTGCATTTCTCCACAAAATTATATACATTACCAATATCAGATCAATAGCAGTTATTAAACTCTTACTACATAAACAATAAACACAGTAACTATTTTAAATTACTTTATCATATCTATTTTTTTATACTCTCTAACATTTAAAAATATTATAAAACTGTATTAACCCATACTGTTTCAAAAGGTAAACTTCCACTAATTAAACTTTGTTAATCTATATGTATATCATGTTTATATGTATATTATATTTATATAATAACACGCGGCCTCTCTCACCGCGATCTCCATTTAGAGACGTCGGCGGCCTTAAGTGCGTGCGCGCGTGGCCGACTCGGCCGCATTTGTGCCGCGATTACGCTAATGCGGTTATTTTATACATATAAACATACATACACGATCCTCAAACACATTATTTACACTGTTAAACACATACTTAAACATAACCTTTCATGCCACATCATACATCTTACCTGTTATATTACCAAACACACGCAGAGAGAGAGAGATGCTGTGAGAAGTACTTAGCTTTGGCGAATTGGATTCTTTGTGCATATCGCCACCTACTGTACAGTTGACGCTGCGTGTTCAGCTCCTCCCCACTGCACACTGAACTCCTTAATCCATAGACTTGTTACAGATCACTTATTTCATTTACTTACATGAGTTATATTTTAGTTATATATTATTAGTGTATCAGTACTGGCTGTGTGACTTCTTAAGAATGCGTGAAACCTCCTGCGGCTCATGTATTGCTCACTAATCGCCCCCTAGCGTCACTCGCCAGGACATACAGGTTGACATTCAGATTAAAATGATGATGGGCATCCATACATTATAACTAACCAGAACTTATCGCAACACTAATACTAAATAATGACAAATCAATGCAAATATAACAGCTATATAATAAATTAAATGAACAGGCAGGCAGGGTTGGTGCCATGACCCGGATGGGAGTGAGTGTAACGGAGTCCAGCTAGTGAAGTGCTGTGCAGGTAAATAAGAAGTAAATGGCCACTTATAAGGATTAAATTCCGGTCCTGAGCTGCAGACCGACAAGGTTATGGAAATTATGACGCTGGATAATTTGACCCCAATGGCCTTCCATTCAAGAGACACTTGGGACATCTTGCATTCACACTGTCACTGTATTAGGACTGTTAGAAGAACTAGTTTTATCAACTAGTAGTTTGCCAAAAGTTTAATCAGTCTTTGTTTTTAGATTTAAATTGAGTAATTGCATAAGTTCAGTAACCAAGAGCTTTTAAAAATTCTGAAAATCAAAAACTAGCTCTTAAGACCACTCTAGGCAGTTTTTTAATAGTAATGAGCCTTCACCAGATAGGTTATATTTGATGTGCAAGCTGCTGTGAAAGGTACCAATGAATAACAAAAAATACGGATCAATCCTAAAAATAATTTATATTAACTTCTTTTCAAAAGCCTGTATCCTTATTATACCTGCTTATTATACCTGCTTCAGTGATTTAGTGTCTTCCTTGGAAAAACATCACACCAATACTAATACTATTAACAGTAGCATTTCTATGTGGTCACGCTGCAAATAAAAGCTGGGTTCCACTCAATTCTTTCATATTGTCGCAACACAAATCAGGTCATCAACAAAATTATTTTTTGAGTGTAAAGTAAGTAGCAATGCAAAGTAATATTCACCAAGACTATTTTGCAACCAATATATTACATTCAAGTTTAGAAATTGCATATATCTACTTTACATATCACTTGAAAACCACAACAGTAGAGGACATGCTTATCCTGCACATTTTTCATAATGCTTTTCCATTGCATCACAAAGATGTAAATAGATCTCAGAGCCATCTCTAACACTGGCCACTAGAGGTCCCATAATGGGTTACTTGGAAGCCGTCTAATATTATCCCTCACATGATCAACCTATTTTAAGTGTGGAAAAATATTCAGAGCCAGATGTTGGTAAACAAAATACACCAGACACAAGATTAGGCGTTATATACAAAAATAGTTTATAAACCATGCAGGCAGGATTTATATATATTCACCCACAACACACTCATTAAACACCTCAATTAAACCAAACAAACAACAAGAAAAAGAGATCTCCCCCCCCCCCCAAAAAAAAAATATATATGCAAGAAAAAAAAAGGATTATTAATTTGTTTGCAGCTCATCGATGCACTAACGTTTAGTCTGTGGTCTTACATCAGATATGTACACGTGGTTAACCCATAACCAAAATAAATACAGGATGCACGCATACATGTTTTTAAGATAAGGATAAATAATGTAACTCTCTGTAAAAAGGCAGTAAGCACAAAAAGGAAGGGTGTGGATTGGAATCTTTAAAGGTCTGTGGCGACGGACACCTCACTACGATCTAATGAGAGCTCTGGGAAAAGGCTCAATACGACCTCCGTTCCCAGAGTTTGGGCCCTTTTAAAAGCAGTGGATATCGAGATGTGTAAGCACTGTTAAAAACAACATAGACATATATTGCACACCTATAAAACAGAAAAGCAGTCTTTAATCTGGACTCTTAAAATAATATTCAGATCTCACTCTTATTTGAGGAGTGAACTGAAGCGCCACAGCTAGAACTACACTGCGCAAATTTACATAACTTGCGCAAGGCAATTTGGTGAAAGGGACATGTTGTTTTACAGCCTCGTAGTTTTTGTTTTTTAAGCCCTTATTTGTGCTGGTATGCAAGAATATATCAGACCCGAGTCTGAAGTTTATCCTTGATACCCTGATAGCACTTGATGTGCATTTGGCTGCAGTAACAGTCAGTCTTCTGCACTCAAGCTTCTCGTCCCTTTCTTGAAATCTTAAAGGATCACCTAAAAGCTTTCTTAATAAATACATCACTCACCTGTCACAATCTGCGTCAAACAACAACCTTCCAATAATGCACTTTATAAAAAACAAATCTCACAGTAATGTCCTTTCGAAGAAAGCCATGACCTTTGCCTTTTGTGCCGTTGATGAAGTCATTATGGTTTTTGGCAGCTTTTTTTAAAACTATCTCAAGGTCCTCAATTATAAAATACGACTCCAGGTGCCATACGGGCAGCAAGTTTTAAAAAAAGTTAACATGGAGGTAGTGGGGCAGGGCTCAGCAGGGCAAGGCCCACGTGAATAGATCCAGCCACATGTTTTTTTTTTTTTTTTTAGCATAAAAAAAGTGAAACGGTTTTATTTGGACCAGGCACTGACGATATTCAGGCACACAGCTCCCGCTCTCCTGATTGTCCTTATAATACTCTATATGTATGTTTTCAATAACCCTCCCGTTCCCTAAACACCCCCTCTTCTCTTCCATCTGAAGCTGTGGAATGAACTACGTGTGGTGGATCTCATGGAACATCAGTTCACGTGGGATCTGCGTCTCTGGGCCGTACAGCTTGGATGCCCGTCGCTCGAAGGCAGATACCATTTGCTTCACGACCTCATCGAAGAAAACGGTGGCCAACTGAGAATGCAGGAGTGAGCGGAACTCAAAGGAAATCTGGGAACAGACAGAAGCAAGCCATCAGCATTTGGCAGACGTTTATGTAACTAACATTAACAAGAGCTCACAAGTACAGTAAAACCTATAAACCTTTCAAGACATGCCTAATGTGAGCTCTAAGGTTGTTAAGTGAAAGTACAAGCTTGTGTAAAAGTCAGCGCATCTTATAAACAACATGACCACAAAAATATTTCAGTTTCAAACTCCGGAAGCATTGAAATAATTTGTTGGGTTGTGTTTCAGAACAGGACCAATGCAGTTACTATAAAAATCTCCAAAGCAGTATGTTTTGTAAGGCAGGATTTTTTTTTTTTTTAGAAACTTTGAATAATCGATTCAGTTACTGTCCTGTTTTGAATACTGGGAAGCCAAGCTGTTCTGAAACAATATTCTATAAAGCACTATAAAAAATAAACTTGACAATCAGATGTTAAAATTCATGAACGATTTTACTCATCTGAGATCTGTGGTTTAAATTTTGACTATAAGAATGTTCGGTAATACTTTACAATATGGGCATGTTGTTCATGTATTTACAAACATAAACAAACAATGAGCAACACATTTATTACAGTATTAATGCATTTTTGTTAATGTTGGTTATTAAAAACAGTTTTTCATTGTTAGTCCATCTTAACTTCATGAGAATCTAAAATATTATTGAACTATTATTAACTGTATGGTTTCTATACCTTTCACTCATTTCACCTTTAAAATTAAAGAATTTTTTTACATGTATTGATCTAAATATCGACATCAATACAAACAATTATTATTTATTATGTTTGTATTGTTTATTTTTTGTGACCATATCATCCAGTAAAACGAAATATTCACAGAACTTCTAAAATAATTCTGCTCCACTATTATTTCCCTTCTATTGGTACACTAAGGCCTGGTTTTTACTTCTGCGTCAAGTGATCAGCGTGACCTACAGCGCATACAATGCACGTAGCTGTGCATTTATACTTCTGCATGCTGTTTCTGTTGCTCTGCAATAACACTTCCGAAACGCTAGTTGGCAGTGAGGTGTTTATGTTCCTCTGTGTCAAGTTTCTTCGCTGGTGTTTTGTTTTTTCTGAACGCTTCCTTAATGTACAAGTGGCTCAAACTCACTCACTTTGAGGCAGGAACCAGCGGACGTGCAACAACTTTAACCATAAGGTAAACAAAAAAACAAAACTTTCCATCCGGAGCTCCTTCACGAGACTCCAAACTTGTAAACAATCGCTCCTTCGGGCTTGCACAGCTCTCGGTCCTACCCTGACTCGTCACTGCTACCAAGCCAAGCAATCACAGAGCTTGCGACTTGTAGTTACATTTTTTGAGAGGTGCTCGTCAGCGACGCCGACAGCCACGGCGTAGGGCTATGCGTCACGCATAGGCTGCACCGTAGCATACGCGTGTGCTTCATGCAGAGGTATAAATCAGCCTTCACCAGTCACTTTATTAGGTACACTTTTCCAGCTGCTTGTTAACACAAATTTCTAATCAGCCATAGCTGATTAGAATATCCAGTGAGCGGCAGTTCTGTGGGCGCAAATAGCATGTTGATGCCAGAGGTCTGAGGAGAATGGCCAGACTGGTTCGAGCTGATAGAAAGGCAACCATAACTCAAATATCCACTCATTACAACCAAGGTATGCAAAAGAGAATCTCTGAATGCACATCACATCCAACTTTGAGGCTGATAGGCCACAGCAGCAGAAGACCACACTGGGTGCCACTCCTGTCAGCTACGAATAGGAAACTGAGGCTACAATTCGCACAGGCTCCCCAAAATTGGACAATAGAAGATTGGAAAAACTGTGCCTGCTCTGATGAGTCTCTATTTCTGCTGCGACATTCGGATGGTAGGGTCAGAATTTGGCGTCAACAACATGATAGTATGGATCCATCCTGCCTTTTAGCAACAGTTCAGGCTGGTGTTGGTGGTGTAATGGTGTGGGGGATAATTTCTTGGCACACTTTAGGCCCATTACTATCAATTTGAGCATCGTGTCAATACCAAAGCCTACCTGAGTATTGTTGCTGAACATATCCATCCCTTTATGACCACAGTGTACCCATCTTCCATGTCATAAAGCGCAAATCATCTCAGACTGGTTTCTTGAACATGACAATGAGTTCACTGTACTCAAATGGCCTCCACAGTCACAGGATCTCAATCCAATAGAGCACCTTTGGGATGTGGTGGAACGGAAGATTCACATCATGGATGTGCAGCCGGCAAATTTGCAGCAACTGTGTGATGCTATCATGCCAATATGAACCAAAATCTCTGAGAAATATTTCCAGTACCTTGTTGAATCTATGCCACAAAGGATTAAGGCAGTTCTGAAGGCAAAAGGGTGTCCAACCCGGTACTAGTATGGTGTACCTTTTAAAGTGGTCAGTGAGTGTATTTAATAATCAAAAGCAGTCTCAGTAGGTTAGAAACTGGATTGTGTTTGTAAAACTCACAGCGAAGTCGAGTGTGCATGTACGTGGGTAGCCAGGAAGGCCAGGACTGAAGCGCCACACTGTCTCCAGGTGATTGAAGAGTTTTCCATCAGAGCAAGACGCCTTAAGAACAGAAGTTACAAATGAACTGTAGCACATACACTGGATTAACAACATATTGTTTAATATTGTGTTTGCCACTTAACCACTGCCATGTATTAAACATATCAGATCTTTATTATGCAATGAAACGCTGCACATACCTTGACCAAATGAGGGCGAACTGTAGAAACGAGAGAGGTGTAGTTTTCTACCACAGGAGGGAAGCCTACAGTCAGTTTAGCTTTGCAAAAGCCTGAGCGGCGGAAAATAACATCTGATTTCTTACACCAGGGCACGAATAGCAGGTAGTCTTCAACTTTGGCCACAACCTCATACATTTCCTGCATTGAGTACCTGCGTGTCACAAAGAATAGATTGATGAATTGATGAAAGAATAGATGCCTGTATGTGTGTGAGAGACAGGGCAAAAGAGCGCTTGCTTGACAGCTCTGTTGATGCTGCGAGCAGCAGGGTTTCTTTCTTTCTTTATTTTGGAGATAATACAAAATATGAATACAGCAGAAAGACATAAAACTTTACAAATTATGTGTTTTACTTTTGTAGGCTCAACACAATAGTGTCAAATCAAGATAAAAATCGCCCAAGTTGAAATCATTTAAAGAATTACAAATATCCGTTATAATAAAATTACATTAAATTAATAAACCAATATAAAACAAACAAATGCTATAACAATGTAGGTAAATACAATACATAAATTAAACCCTTAAGCCATTTTAAACTTTCATTTCACAAAGATTTTAGATATTTTCTTAAAAACAATAAACGATGGAAGAGTTTTGAAATATTATTTACAAAGTATTTATATATGACTATATTAATCAAATTGTGCAAATAAAGCAAAACCAGAAACTACTTTCTTTTCTGTCATCCAGTCCTATGCAGTTCTGCTTTAAAAACTGCAAGTAAAATGTGACTCAAAATGTGACCTTAAACAAGTGTTTGTTTTTATATGACGTGGTAAATTTAAAAAAAGAATTTTTAGGTGTAGAGCTTTATAAGTGGATAGCTGCCGAGCGCAACAAAATATACAGGCTATATTTTATGACTTTCTCTTATGTCCTGAAACACTTTACTAAAGATAACCGAATAATATGCAACATCCTTAAATTATTCTCTAAAATAAAAGGGAATTACCCATTAAGTGTCGTATAGCCTAGGGAAAAACTTATGTTTTAGGTCCCTCCAGAGCATTTGGGCTGAATGTTTGATGATGTCTATCAAAACGAGGATGTTATAAAATACATTTTATCCAGAGTTATTACCGGAGACTTTGTGGTTTTATATTATGAATTATGCACTGGGTCCCTTCGTTAGTAGCAAGACCATTTGATGACCGATGCTAACAGTCAGTTGGCGATTAGCCTAAACAAATATAATGAAAGAAAATACATAGGCCTGTGCGTATAGACATAATGTAATGCTGTACAGTAAGATGTAATTTGTTTGTATCATTTGTTTTCATTTTAATCACATTGTGATGATGCGATTGTGTGCTTTATCTGCCTGCCTGATTCCCACTGAACTGGAAGGGTTTTGTGACGTTTGATTCGGGGGACGTTCTGGGGGCGGCATTTGCATGACTACTAGCCTGACAGTGGAAACGCAATATGATTTCGACCTCACTGCTAAACATCCTGGGCGATTGGCCTGGCCCGGCCCGATAAAAGCCCTGGCTTGCACTGGCCCGACAGTGGAAATGCCGCTATTAGCACTGACAACATTTGCTCTGCAAACATGTTAATGTGAATAAAAAATGTATTTATTTCAAGTGACAAACAAATAAAATAATCTAAATACTTTTTAAATTAATTTTAGTTTACTGAATTTAAAAAGTGTGGAGTTAGGTGGCCAAGTGCAATTCTGTTGTCATTATGTAATGCATTAAAGAGCATACATGAAGAATGAAGAATCTCAACAACATATCGGATGGGCCGTGTTCTGGAATGTTTTTATACATCTGCATAGCTATAGAACATAAATTCATAGACCGCAGACAAGATCTTTCTCATATTCTTTAGGCCAATCTCGGCCCTGGAGGGCCGGTGTCCCTGCAGGGTTTAGCTCCAACTTGCCTTAACACACCTGCCTGGATGTTTCAAGTATACCTAGTAACACCTTGATTAGCTTGGTTAGGTGTGTTTGATTAGGGTTGGAGCTAAAATCTGCAGGACACCGGCCCTCCAGGAACAAGTTTGGTGACCACTGCTTTAGCCGTACATTTTCTGCATTATTGCTGGAGATAAATGTTCCAGGCAGATACCTAAAAAGCTGACACCATAAATATTCCCATGCCCTGTTACATAAGGGTCAGAGTAATGACAGACCTCAATAAAAACTAAAATTAGCATTAGATCATGCATCACGTCCAACATGGTTGGGAACATACCCAATAATGCGTCTTTCAGAGTACTCCTTCCTCTTGTTGAATGACTCTGCAAAGTTGAAGAAGCTCCTGGCTGGAGCCACCACTGCACGACTTGATACAGCCCTGAAGAGGGGCGGCGCCCTGGTCATCAAGATCCCACATGAAGACAGATATCTGTTGACAAAACAGGGTGAAAGTCTGTCATTCAGACACAGCATACTCAATAAAGACACGTAGCGGCATTGTACAAGACTTTGTGTACATGCAATGATAAGTATGATGATTTAGGCCCTGTTTGCTTGTTGAATGCCTTAACATAGCAGACGTCTCCTGAGTCAGATAAGAGTTGAGAAAACCTATCAACCACAAAGATGGCTGTGTGCAATTAACAAGATTACAACTCTTAATCAATACAGAGCCCTTTCTCCTGAGAATTAGTGAAAACAATTACTTTCTGACCTTAATCTAAATCCCAAAAAAATGTTTTCTGACCTGAAAAAACAAACATAAATCTAGACTAGATGACTGGAAAATTGACATGTTTATACTGTCGTCTTTTCAGGCTAAACACACAATATTAACTCACAAAGTCTCACCAATTTAGAAGTTACTAGAGCAATAACATTCCCATACGTCATTTTCACAGCACAATAGCATATGTTTTTAATCAAAGGCACAGCATTTGAAAGTACACTCCATATGATGTTGTTTACGGCATCTGTGCACTTTCTGCCTTCAAAAACTGTAATCTATAGATTAGAATAGGGCTTTGCGTATCCTTCTCTTGAGAAAAAAATTGACTCTTATTTACTAAAAACAGATCAATAGGTACATATAAAAGCAAAGTATATATTGGGTTTAGGTCTGAAATATTCTTTGGTGAATCACAATTTTTTTTTACTGACCTTCAGTGTCCCTTGTCTCAATATGCATGCATGTTTGTAGATTAGGACTGCATGATATTGGAAAAATCTAACACTGCTATATATTTTTTATTCTGCGATATGTATTGTGATATACATACAATTTCACTAAATTAGTTGAAAAACTATGTAAAAAGAATTCATTTTAAATAGATTGTGATGATTCTGTAGGAGATACATACTGTATGCATCAAACATATGAAACTATTTACAAGCATAGATAAATTCAATAAAAAAAGATACTTATTAAATAAACACGATGTTTTTTTCAATGAGTGAAACTGTATTCAGGAGTACAGTAATTGAATAATCAAATGTAAAATAATACTGCATAGTCTTCGTTTTATTAACAATTTAATCGCTGTTTATTTGTTAAAATTACAAACGATACAATTTCTTAGGCCTAAATGCTTTTGAAACCCTCACACAGTCACAGGCCTTAAAAACACTTGCGAAATGATCAATTATAATCCAGATTTAACATTGCATATACTTGTGACCATTTTGAATGATCACATTGCAATATCGATGCTGAAACGATATATTGTGCAGTCCTAATGTAAATGCAACGTATGTACATAGTTTATTTTTATGGAACATTTTTTACAACACAATTTTGCTTCAAAGAGTTGAACACAATCAAATCAATATGTAGCAAACTTTCTGTACTTAAATGGGAAAAGAATGGTTGTTCATATGTGATGAATTATATTTTAGAGACTTTTAAAACTCAATCAAAATGTATATAAACTGAAAAGTGTAAGAAACACTGGCACATGCACTATTAACTTACATGTGCCCTAACATGCAACTGAATAATTGTTAATAGAGGATATTACAACTATTATTAGACAGTTATTATTTTGTAAACATTAGTCAACGGTAGCAAATGATTGCATTTAAGAACAGCTGAAATAATATACAATGCTATATAAAAAATTTTCAAACATGTTTGCAGGTGTGAAATGGTGTAGAGAAAATGTAGCATTTAGGGTCTTCTGTATTGTCCTAATTGTCATGCTCTGGCTAATTAAATTTAGAAAGGCTCTGACTAACCAGCTTTTGAAATGCAAATGGGGAGCTAAAAAAAAGCCAACTGTGAAGCAACCGGCCATGCAAATCAGACCACAAAAGCAGTCCAGACGTAAGCGGTTGTGTATTAGTGTAGTTCTTGGTTCACATAGTTCATCATTAACTACAAAATCATATGTTGCTGAGTGTTCTTTCATGCGGAGAAAATATAGCACTTCATGACATGTTCACCTGCCCTCCATTTGTCAAGACACAAATCACAAGGAGAGCATGATTGCTGATTCGCTGACCAGTCCAATCAAGTCAAGGGCAGTAGTAACACCCCATCCCATAAAATGTGTCCAACGTGTTTCAGATCAATCACTGAAATGCAATGGGATGGGGCTTTGCTCTATAAATGGCACAATATCTACTCAATGGAAAGAGAGGCAGCCAAATTCATTCATGTTAGCACAACTGTTGCCAAGAGCTGTTAAGCATGGCGTAACGGTGTCAGCCAATGGTGATGGAACAGTCACCATCAGACACTTGAGACGGCCTGCCTTATGCAACTGGTTTAAGCACTTGGCAGAGCCAAGCACTCGGTATGGGTACACTACGTCCCTGACCACAGGTAATAAACGTCACAGCTTAGCTAGTGACGTCAGATATGCAGCAGTCTTCTTTGAACTCATACCTGCAAAGGTGTCAGGAGAAAATTTAATAAAGGACTCACCTTTGGATTATATGCACATGAAGGGTGCCACTTCTAAAAGTTTACTGTTTCCCTAATAAAAACTACTGACTGTGTCTGATATGTAGCTAGTTTACAAAAAAAGCAGCTAAATACTGTTTGGGAGCAGCTTTTTCAAAAATTACAAACTCCCACTTTTCTGCAATTTCCCTTTAGTTGTATGTGATTTCAGAGCTGTATTAAATAAACACTAGCTGTATACAGCTCATTAACGGTCATTGCAAAAATGAGAAAAGCGCTTGCTAGATACACCTGGACAATTACATAATATCTTAACCTTGCTACTGACACTTTATCTGGCAACCAGATATGTGACTCCCACCCACCCAACCCTCCCTCTAAAGTTTTTTAAACACTTATTAGAGCACGTCAGAATGTTTAAACCATTGTTGAACTATTAATAAGGTCTTCATTTACATAAACTTGTCAAGTTGGCCTTAAACAGGATCCACTTGTAAGAGCGAAACTAACCGTCCAAATATCGTCAGAAGCTCGCGACTTACTTCACTGCGTTACTCAGTTTAGTCTTCAGATAACCGCACAGAGACAGTGCGAAACATTAAACCGTCTTTAATTACCTCACTCCACTCTTCCCTGGTGTTTCTCGACCGGCTGTGGACGGTAAGTTTCTGATACACTCCGCTACCGCTCTCCTCAAACACCGGGAGCCTCTCGCCATCTTCACTTCACCTCTCTTTCGCCTCCTCCCGTCGAGAACTCTTTTCCCGTCTCGAAGACCAGCCCTCTCGAAGACCCGTCCTACAATGTCATTGGCCGAGGCTGTTTTTCACGGCCTCTGATTCGTTGAGTCGTCCGTCCGTCATCGATGACACTCACTGACGTAAGTGTTTTAATTGTGCAGAGGGTTTGCGTGCGCAGAATTGTCACGGGATGCAGGATAGGGTTGCCCAGACTGCGCGACCTACAGTGCATAGTTAGTAAAGGTTACTGCTAAATTTGTTTGAGGACACAGTCAGTGTAAACGAATTAATAAGTTTTGCTTACTATAAAGTATTATAATTAACAAATATGTAAATTAAATAATATTTATGCATATCTGTCCAGTTAAGTTACAATGAAATTGCTACTAAACTACTGTTGCCATTACTGTTATCGTCACAGAATTTGATAGTAATATAAGTTAGTCCTAAGTCAATTAAATATAATATGGAGCAGTTTTTCACAATGTAAAGTAATTACACATGTATACATTTTAAACTTCATGATAATAAAGACAAAATATAATCATTTTTGTGCAAAAGACCCCATCCTAAAATGTAAGACACCCAGACCACATAGTTTCTGGAATAAATACCAAATTTATACATTGAACATGTTGAACATACTATAAATAGATCTAAAATAGTATTTGGAATATGCTTATGTTTCTATTATGTTACATTATTAAATATTTACTTATTTTTTATTATTTAAATTATTAATTATTACTACTATATGTACTAGTTTCTCCATTCCTTCCCCCAAACATTTCCATAGAACCCCTAGCTAAAACTTCCTTAACTCAAATTTAAAACCCCCTGATTATGTAACCATACTGCTTTTTAAAACTGCAGTCAAATCTGTCTTACATGCGCCTGTAACATAAGCATTCAAAACAACAGAGAGCACGGTTTTTATGTAATACTATTTAAAATATTTAAGCTAAAATGACCGTAGTGCATGTGTTTGAATGCAAGAGGGCTTCCTAGTGTTGTGTTGCTGGAAGGGCATCCGCTGCATAAAATATATGATGGATAAGTTGGCGGTTCATTCCTCTGTGGAGACCCCTGATTAATAAAGGGACTAACCCCCCCCAAAAAAGAAAATGAATTAATGTTTCGAAAGAGACACAAGTAAACTTGTCCTGTTCTCATTCCTCCTGAAAAAAGTTTGGTCTTTGCCACATAAATATGCTATTAATTAAGTTGTTTGGTTCATAAATAGCCTTATTCCATTTTATCTTGTTAATCTATACCTTAGAGTCTCTAACTAAAAACAACAAGCAAACATTTGGAAAATCCTCCACTCCGTTGTGGCTCTTTCCTCAAGCAGAGCGGGGGGTAAACTTAACAAGAGAATGCTGTCACTTGCCAGCTGTGTTGACGCCTAGTGCTTGTGCTCTGCGCATGTGCGTTATTTTCTGCCGCAGAGAATGCGCATGCGCGTTCTTGTAAACGAGACGCTGTCGTGAAAGGCCTTCCGGTAGTGAGGCTTACACAACAGCACGAAAATGGCGCAGATCGCCAAAACACATGATGGTGAGTTTAGGTTTCAAATATTTGCAAGAAGCATGTCTCGTTTTGTAGTTTTTTATATATTGCATTTTGTGCTTAATGCCACTTTTTATTTAAAAGAAGTGCATTAAGCGAGAAATGAGCAGGATTAGAACTGGCTAAGCCCGTGAATAGAATATGGCGTCTGGTCGTTGAATAAAACCTGGCCGTGGCGCACATATAAAATATCAGCGCTTTTTCCGCATTAAGAGTTTTTTTGTGGATTATAGCAGAGCTAATTGTAATATACAGTGCTAGAAAATAGCATTAGCATGTGTCTGTTTTGTCTATGTAGACTACGTAATGTGAAGATGTACTGGTTAATCAGTGATGTATTGAAACCAAAATGGCGTTGCAAACACAAACAGAGCTTTTCCATTATGTAGGTATGTTCATAGACGTTTACTTGTGATAGTGTGGTTATTTATTTTATTTTTGTAGAGATGTAACTTGTATTCATTGTTTAACGTTTGGCATTTTCCATGTTTATGTATAACACATGGCCGTGGGTGATTGTCCTGCAACAGTCATTATGTTAAGCGGGCTTACGCACTTTTGTTATATTAATACATTATGCAATGTTTTTATGACAATACCTAAGTAATAATAAAATATAAGTTACATCTCCCTTCACGTATTAGTTATAAATATTTGTAAGGATTTTATATGTATGTAGGGACTTCTTTTTGTCTTAATATTGTGCATGTATGGTTTACAAATCATTGTCTTAAATTGAAGAGTTAGGATTCAAAAATCTCTAAATGCCAACTTGTCTCCTAAAATGAGAATTTTGTTTCAGCCTCCTTGTTATTTCACTTTAAAGTCAATGAAAATAACTTATTCATTACTATAACAGTAACATTACTGAGCCTACACACAGGAGTTAGAGAAAAATGCTAATTGAAGAAGAATATCAAGCGGCATGTAGAGATTTTTTGCATATAAAACTCATCGATTGTTGATTTTAATAATATAGTTTCAGAAAAAGAATTTTTGCAAATTCTTAGTAGGGAAGGCATATGACTGTCAATTAAATAGTGCTACTGTTTTTTTTATTATTCTTTAGGGTTAGATTAAATCTCTTGTGTTAGTTTAGACTGAATATTCATAGCACAGTAAACAATATACAGGCCATAATATAAATATAAAAATATAAAACCAGATTTACCTTAGTTTGTTCTATTAATAGAATATGCAGTTTAATGTCAGTGTGTATTAAAGGTTCCGACTGTATGATAACCTTGGATAAAAGTTTGCAATTACTGCTCTAAAATAAGTTCTTTTTAAATATCTGTTAAAAAACAAAAACATTTCACTTTGAACACAATATATATATATATATATATATATATATATATATATATATATATATATATATATATATATATATATATATATATATATATAGGTACAGACTTCATTAGTTAAAAAAAAAAACAGATTTCTTTAAAATTTAAATTTGGCATCTTTGGAGATTTTTTTTCTGCTAGAGATACTGTTGTCCTAAAAAAACGAAACGTAAAAAAAATCCTACGTTACAGAAAAATTTGGTGTTTTTTTTTAAACCTTGACATTTCCAAACCACGGTATACCTTGAAAAAGGTTATTGTCCCATGCCTAACATGTATAAAAGTGACGTTAGTGATGGTGGAAAATGACTTCCAGGTCACCTCACCTATTATAATATTAGTTAAAATGTTTTTTGTTATTTTTAGAGGACTAATCTCTGGTTGTTGTTTTTTGTTTTTGTTGTAGACATTGAGGCTCAGATCCTGGAAATCCAGGGGAAGAAAGCCGCTCTGGTGGTGGAGGGCGGTGACCAAGGAGTTGGCCTTGATTCCACTGGGTATTATGACCAGGAGATCTACGGGGGCAGTGACAGCCGCTTTGATGGGTATTTGACTTCAATTGCTGCCAATGAGCAGGAGGATGTAAGTTATAGCATAACGCTCTTAAAAGTAAAACAAAAAATACAACTCCATTGTGTATAAGAATTCTGTTTAGTTTCTTGAACCTAACCCCAACTATTTTTATTTTAGGATGATGACGAGGATTCATCTACAAGTCTCCTTGTACAGAAGAAACCAGGATATCATGCTCCGGTTGCAATACTCAACTCAATTCCTCAGTCAGATGAGCAGGTAATTTAACAGACTTTCCACCTTCAAGTTGCAGTGTGTGTGTGTGTGTTTTCTTGTGAAGTTTTTGTATGTGTTTTTGAAATGTCAATTTCGAATTGATCATACAATTGTTTGTACCCATTTTGCAGTATGATCCCTTTGCCGAACACAGACCGCAGAAAATTTCAGACAGGGAGGATGAATACAAGAAGCGCAGACAAAAGATGATCATCTCCCCAGAGCGTCATGACCCGTTTGCTGATGGTAAATTTCACACTACCATTCTCCTCTGCTTATTTTATTTGCCCATGCCAATCAGTATTTATGTTCTCTGCCCATGACGATCCGGTGCAGACCGGCCTTTTTTGCTGCTTAACCCTTCGAACACCACCCAACTGCTTGCTCCCTGGACTGATCTGTAAAGGCCCTGATATGTGCTCAGCGAAGTCTTTGAATTTTTCTTAAAACTTTCATTTAAGGATAAAATAAGTGTAAAATACTTGAACAGTTCTGTTCTGTTAGTAAATTCTAAACCACTCAGGCCACTCTTTATAATAATATATGGTGTACTGCACGTTTAACAAAATAAATATAAATTATAGAATTAAGAATACAGCATCTAATAATGAGGATATTTATATGGGATTTACAGTTCAATCAAAAGATTTACTGTATATCTGTTTATACATTAAATCATTTTAAAGGAAGCGGCTTTACAGTATTAAACGTGACAAACAACAGTGCCAGTGTTGCAACTTCAAACGAACTTAAGATTTTATTCGAAAGTAGTTTTGAGTTCTTTGTTCTTCAATTTCATTTAAGCAATATCAGGGCCTTAAAGGGATAGTTCACGCCAAAATGAAAACTTTCTTACTATTTACTCACCCTCAAGAGGTTTCAAAGATTTTTTTTCTCTAGAACACACAAGATGATATTTTGAAGAAAGCTGAGAATCTGTAACCATTGACTTCCATAGTTGGAAAAACAAACACTATGTAAGTCAAGGGTTGCAGGTTTCTAATGTTTTTCAAAATAAAGGTTTGAAACAAGTCATTCAAAACATAATTTTTGGGTGAAATATCCCTTTTAAGACTGTCTCAGTAAGGCATAAGTGGATAAATGAAATGTACTGAAAAATATTGATGATGGATTTATATGTGTACTTGTTTAAGTTGGGCAGCAAAGATTTTGGGAGACGGTTGGGTGGTGTCATTGGTCCCATCATGGCATAGGTTGCAGGTAGGTGTGTTGTTCGAAGGGTTAATGTTTTTAATGTGTGAAACAGATGATACAGTAGTCAGGCAACTTAAACACAGACACTGTGTAGTATATGAAAAGTTTCTAATTGCCAGAGACAGCATACTGTCAGATTTATTTTTCCCCCCATACTATTGCCTGCATATTTTTCAATGGTTAGACACCCCTGATGTGTCAATGTCAGTAATGATTCCCAATAAGAGTGGAGCTTTAAAGCCCTGTGAAGCCAAATTTAACTCCATTTATGTTGTCCAGATAATTTAGTATCTTAAAACCGATGGCCTGTGGGTGCTCATACCAGTACAATTTTACAAGAAGTTTAGATCATGTTTAAACAGGCTGCACACTCACAAAACTGACTCACTTGGGACCAAATTATGGGAGGGCAATAATTCTGGATCAGGCAAATCATCTTGCATGTAGTCCCAGACAGAGGAAGCTTTACAAAAACTGTTGTGTAAATATATTTCTATTTTATAATGATAAAATAGAGATATATCTATTGAAGAATCTGTGTACCAAGATTCCACAGGCCCATACTAACTGTCCTTAATTTCTCTCCTACAGCAGTACTGCTATGCCAGTCCTGTCTGCACTCTCTTAAGGGTGCAGCAACTCGTCCTGTGTAGGTTATGGTCAACAAAAAGAAGCGTGTTTATCAGATAAATCAAGACCATAGTTAGTAGTTTTTGCTCTGATGTGAGGCCAGAGAGCCTTTCGGGGGAATGCACCATGATTTCATCAAGCTATTTTATTGATTTAGTTTTACTTTTGTTATGTTTCACATTATTTTTAAAGCCTCATCGGGGACTTTTTTTAAATTCCATATTCACTTTTTTCATTTCAACTTACTTTTAGACAAATTCATCTTAGTTTAAATTTTATTTAATCTAACCAGATGCACACAAGTGTGCTTTAAGTCATTGATTAGTTTCTGATATTTTGTTTCTTTTCTGATTTGATTAGAACTCCCCAATGTGTTCAGTGTCTTTGACTGTAACACCTATAGTTTATTAAATGTATATGATTTTTAAGTCGGTTTTTGAATACTACATGGTTTTCCCCTTTTCTTGTTTGTAAATGAGTGACGAGCAGAATAGGTGGTATGCTATTTTGTGTGTGAGTACAAACCCTTTTCCAAAGTGTTACTAATGGTAAAGAGAAATTTTCTAGGCTTCTTTTCTGCCGGTTGAAGTCTGACTGCAGAGGGACCCTTGGCACTGAAAGTGTACGTATTCTGGAGAGCACAGCCCAGGACCCTGCATCAGTGATGGCTATATCCTCTCCTTATCTCCTCTTAAAAGCAACAGAAACCTCTTTGTACCTGCCTGTTCTTAATGTTTGACTGTAATGAGTGCTTAGCTTTTATTGCATAGGGTTCTTTTGTGTTATGAGAGGACAGTAATTTAAACATTAAAGGCCATCTATTCAGGGACACTTGACTGTAGTGCTTTGTGTGTGAAAATGCTGGTTTTGAGATGCACTTGGCTGACCGTTTCGCATCTTGTTGGTGCTCTTTCGCCTAGGGGGTAAAACACCGGATCCCAAGGTGCAGGTCAGGACGTACATGGATGTTATGAAGGAGCAGCAACTTTCCAAAGAAGAGGTAAGTTCTAGCACTTTGGTGAAATGTCTGTAAGATGCTACTGAAAAAAAAAAGTCACAAGTGTCTTAAACTGTCACTGTTTCTCTTGGTTTACAGAGAGAGATCAGACTACAGATGGTAGAGAAAGCAAAAGCTGGAGAGCTGAAAGCAGTGAATGGCTCCGCTGCATCTCAGGCCGCGGCCAAACGTAAACGTCGCTGGGACCAGACTGCTGATCAAACCCCCAGCAACTCAACACCCAAAAAAGTGTCCAGTTGGGACCAAGCAGACGGAGGTTCTGAAGTGAGTCGATAACAACATTTGGTCTGCAGCAAATGGATATTTTGATTGTTCAGATTTTCATGAAAAATAATTACAAATTCATACAAAGACAGATTTTATGTATCTGATCTGCTTGGAAGACTATGAAAAAGTCAATATTTAAGTAGATGCTGATATACAAAAAAGTAAATGTGTAAATATCCTATAATACAAAAAAAAAACTATTGCTTTTTATTTGTGTAGTATAATTCGAAATTATAGTATAATTCAAAAAGTTGTTTAGGAAAAGTCTTGAGGACCCTACGGGACCCATGTTCTCCAGTGAGGAAAACTATTGTTTAGGGGTGAATTTCTCTAGTAAAGTAATGATCAGGCCCCTTTGGATGTTTGTAGAATCCCCCTAATTTGTCTGTGTCCTCCTGATTAAGAGCCATGGATTAGAAATAAAGCATTACAATGCCACTTAAGAATTTTTATAATGCTGTGAGATTTTTATTTTGTTACTTAGACACCAGGACACACACCAGGGCACACACCCTCCAACAGTCGTTGGGATGAGACCCCTGGCCGTCCCAAAGGTAGTGAAACCCCAGGAGCCACTCCTAGCACTCGTATGTGGGAACCCACACCTAGCCACACCCCAGCAGGAGCTGCCACACCAGGCCGAGACACACCTGGACATGCTACGCCAGGCCATGGAGGGGCCACTTCCAGTGTGCGCAAGAACCGCTGGGATGAGACACCAAAGACAGAGAGAGGTCTTTAATAGTTTTTTTTTGTCTAGTTTGATGTGTAATCTGCAAATAGAGTGGTTTTTAAACCCTTTGTTTTGTCCGTTTCAGAAACACCTGGTCATGGCAGTGGCTGGGCTGAAACCCCACGTACAGACAGAGGAGACGAGTCGGTGGGTGAGACGCCCACTCCAGGTGCAAGCAAGAGGAAGTCAAGATGGGATGAAACACCAGCCAGCCAAATGGGCTCTTCAACTCCCCTGCTCACCCCTGGAAAAACCCCTCTGGGTACACCTGCTATGAATATGGCCACGCCCACTCCAGGTACATGACCAGTGCTGTTGTTTAGCTTAGTTTAGTTTGTAATTTAAATAATTGTTGTTTTGTGGAAGTTGCTTTAAAGGTTTAAATGTTTGCAGGTCACCTGATGAGCATGACTCCAGAACAGCTGCAGGCTTGGCGGTGGGAGCGGGAGATTGATGAAAGGAACCGTCCATTGACTGATGAGGAACTTGATGCAATGTTTCCAGAGGGATACAAAGTATGTGTTATAAAAGTATCATATTATGAAAATCTACAGAGCACATTTGAACTGGATGTACTGAAATTGTGTGTCTGACTGGATTTATTTTGTGTGCTCCGCTAGGTTCTGCCCCCTCCAGCAGGCTATGTGCCCATCCGTACCCCTGCACGTAAATTAGCTGCTACTCCAACCCCTATTGGAGGCATGACTGGCTTCCATATGCAAACAGAAGACCGATCGATGAAACAAGTTAACGACCAGCCATCCGGAAACCTGCCCTTCCTCAAGCCAGATGACATTCAGTACTTTGACAAACTGCTGGTGAGTGCCATGTTCATACGGGATCTCAGGGTTATGGAAAAAATATATTCATTGAAATTTTTATTTTTCAAATGTATTATTAATAGTAATAGTTTTGTAATTGGAAGGTATATAATTTTATAATATCTCTGTTTGCAGGTCGAAGTTGATGAGTCCACGCTTAGTCCAGAAGAACAGAAGGAGCGCAAGATCATGAAGCTGCTCCTGAAGATAAAAAATGGAACACCTCCCATGAGAAAGGTTAGCATCATCCCTAACACTCGAGTGTAAAAATTTTGCTTAAAGTATCTCTAACCAATCTGTCTCCTTTCAGGCTGCTCTTCGTCAAATCACAGATAAGGCCAGGGAGTTTGGTGCAGGACCCCTCTTCAACCAGATCTTGCCACTGCTAATGTCTCCTACACTGGAGGACCAGGAGCGCCATCTCTTGGTGAAAGTCATCGATCGTATCCTCTACAAACTTGATGATTTGGTTCGGCCATATGTGCACAAGGTAAGTTGCAGTGCCTATAACCATCAGTTTTATCAAAAAATTAATTGATTTCTATTTTAGGGGGGTTTCTAATGCGCTTCATTCTTGCAGATTCTTGTGGTGATTGAGCCCTTGCTGATCGATGAAGATTACTATGCTAGAGTAGAGGGAAGAGAAATCATCTCTAATTTGGCAAAGGTAAGATTATTAGTTGAAAACAACAAATATCTTGAATGTTAACAGTATGCTAACTGTCTAGTTTTATAATTATTTACGCTTAATCAAATCTGCATTCTTTCCCAGGCTGCTGGTCTGGCCACTATGATCTCCACCATGAGGCCTGACATTGACAACATGGACGAGTATGTGAGAAACACAACAGCTCGTGCTTTTGCAGTTGTGGCGTCTGCCCTGGGCATTCCATCTCTCCTGCCTTTCCTCAAGGCTGTTTGCAAAAGCAAGAAATCCTGGCAGGCTCGCCACACGGGTATTAAGATCGTCCAGCAAATCGCTATTCTCATGGGCTGTGCTATCCTGCCACATCTTCGCAGCTTGGTGGAGATTATCGAGCATGGTTAGTATTGCATTGTGGGGATCTATTCCTTTTCATCTGTGTATTTGATTGTATCACAATTGTCTCATATGTTGTGCAGACCAGTCTAAAGCTATTGATTGATTTATTTTTTCCCCCTTTAGGTCTCGTTGATGAGCAGCAGAAAGTACGAACCATCAGTGCTTTGGCTATTGCTGCCTTGGCTGAAGCTGCTACACCATACGGTATCGAGTCCTTTGATTCTGTCCTGAAACCTCTTTGGAAGGGTATCAGGCAACACAGAGGCAAGGTAAGAGTGGTTTGATCAGTGCTTTCAGATGTGGGTTGCAACCTAAGAAGCGTCAGTTTAACAGCATTATTCATGTCTGCTCAGGGTCTTGCTGCCTTCTTGAAAGCTATTGGATACTTGATTCCTCTTATGGATGCTGAATACGCCAACTACTACACCAGAGAAGTGATGCTTATCCTCATTCGAGAGTTCCAGTCACCTGATGAAGAAATGAAGAAGATTGTCCTTAAGGTGCTTTGAGGGGGAAAATCAAAGCATTAAGATGTGGTCTTTCAGAATATTTTGGTCTTATGCATTTTATTCCTATTCTTTTTTAGGTGGTGAAGCAGTGCTGTGCCACAGATGGTGTGGAAGCCAATTACATTAAAACAGAGATCCTGCCCCCCTTCTTTAAACATTTCTGGCAGCACAGAATGGCATTGGATAGGCGCAACTACAGACAGGTAAGTTTATCACGCAGGTTTGAGTAACTGTGACTAATGCACATTTAACTTGATGTTTTACTGCCTTAACAGTTGGTAGACACTACAGTGGAGCTGGCCAATAAAGTAGGGGCAGCTGAGATTATCTCCCGTATCGTGGATGACTTGAAGGATGAAGCTGAGCAGTACAGAAAAATGGTGATGGAGACCATTGAGAAAATCATGGGTAACCTTGGTGCCGCTGACATTGATCACAAACTGGAGGAGCAGCTTATTGATGGTATCCTGTACGCCTTCCAGGAACAAACCACTGAGGTGAGTAACAGACTTGCCTGAATTTAAATGATTGCTTTTCTCTTTTTCCTTAATGCCATAATCTCTTCTCAATCTCCAGGACTCTGTGATGCTGAATGGTTTTGGTACGGTGGTAAATGCTCTGGGTAAGAGAGTTAAACCGTACTTGCCTCAGATCTGCGGTACAGTTCTGTGGCGTCTCAACAACAAATCTGCCAAAGTCCGTCAACAGGCTGCTGACCTGATCTCTCGCACAGCGGTGGTTATGAAGACATGCCAAGAGGTAGGGATGACCATTTGAGATTTTGTGAACTGGAAAATTTTATGGGTTAAATAGTAAGTTGCTTACTGATAAATTTCTTGCTCTTATATTTCACTCTAGGAAAAGCTTATGGGCCATTTGGGTGTGGTGTTGTATGAGTACCTGGGAGAAGAATATCCTGAAGTGCTGGGTAGCATTCTTGGAGCCCTGAAAGCCATCGTCAATGTCATTGGTGGGTGTTTGCTAATTTACTAAAAGTGGAGCTTGCTAATATAAACCATTATAAGGGATATAAACAAAAACAATGGTCCTAACATATTTCCTGTTTTACATTTTTAATTTTCTATAGCTTTCCAGAATCCAAAAAGAGCCACATATTGATATTGTTATGATAGCTGTTTTATTAATAATTTATGATTGAATTGCCTCTTGTTACAGTTATGAAATAATTTGGTAACAAGAAGAAAATGTTCATGGCCCAATGACATGACCACATTGAAATGGTCTATATAGATGTAATATTAAATGTTCTCTTGTATTGTATTTTTTGTTCACACATTTGTTTGTGAAAAATATACTGCCAAAAGAAAAATATACTGCCAAAAAAAGTTGGTAAATCTATCAAGCTTATGAATGAATTTTGATTTTGAATATTTATTTATTTATTTTGGTTTGTTTTGTTTTTGGAGCATCAAATATTGTTTTAATAAATACTTGACAAATTATAATATTCTTTTACCACTTTACTCTGTTTTGACTAGGATTCATTCACCACTAAGTTAAATATGCATGTTTATCCATCCAAAGGTTTTGTGCTTATCTGCTTTGAACTTTTTTCTGGGTTAGTCAAACGCACATTTGATTGGATTGCTTTTTGTGGTGTAAAGTTTCATGTTGAATGTGTTTGAACAACTACAAAAAATCTAACTAAACGCATGATTAAGGCCGATTTATACTTCTGCGTTAAGCGTAAGATTAAAGTCTTGGTCGGCTTTTATGTGGTTGCCGACCTCTGGCATTGGCTGACATTGACACGCACCTCTCAAAAATGTAACTACATCTGTGATTGGTAGACTTTGTAGTGTAGGCGGGGCTAAAAGAGCAGTGAGCCCATTGGAGCGAGTGTATTCAAGTGTGGAGTCCCATGGAGAAGCTCCAGTTGGAAACTTTTGTTTGTGATTACCTTATGATTAAAGTTGTTGCATGTCTGCAGGTTGCTGCTTCTGAATGAGTGAGTTTGAGCTACTTTTACATTAAGGTAGCTTTAAGAAAAACAAAACACCCGTTAAGAAACTAGACACAGCGGAACATAAAATCCCAATGGCAGCTAGCGTTTCTGAAGTGTAATTGCAGAGCAACACAAAAAGCATGCAGAAGTCTAAATGCTCAGTTATGGGCAATGCAGGCATCGTGGGTCACGGTGATCACTTGATGTAGAAGTATATATCACCTTAATAGGCTGTGTTTAAGGGAAACCAGGGTTTAAATGTTTAAATGTCCTGTTTGCAGGTATGCACAAGATGACGCCTCCTATCAAAGACTTGCTTCCACGTTTGACTCCCATCTTGAAGAACAGACATGAGAAGGTGCAGGAGAACTGCATTGATCTTGTGGGCAGAATTGCTGACAGGTCAGTGTCACGTCTCTGTGCAGAATCCTAGCTATTTAGTCTTGAAAATATTTTGATAATGCCTTCTAAACGTATCAATGTGTCCCTTTTCAGGGGTGCGGAGTACGTGTCTGCCAGGGAATGGATGCGCATCTGTTTTGAATTGTTGGAGTTGTTGAAAGCCCACAAGAAGGCCATCCGCAGAGCTACTGTCAACACTTTCGGCTATATCGCCAAGGCCATTGGGTAAAAAAAAAAGAAGAAAAAGAATCTTACTGTTAACGCATAATCTGTCATTAGCAGGTTGGAAATGAGTTTAAAAAATTTTTTTTGTTTTGTTTTTTCCTAGTCCGCATGATGTGCTGGCCACACTGCTCAATAATCTTAAGGTGCAGGAGCGTCAGAACCGTGTGTGCACAACAGTAGCCATTGCTATTGTGGCTGAGACCTGTTCGCCATTCACCGTGCTTCCAGCGCTGATGAACGAGTATCGTGTTCCTGAGCTTAATGTGCAGAATGGTGTCCTAAAGTCTCTATCCTTCCTGTTTGAATATATTGGTGAAATGGGCAAAGATTATATATATGCTGTCACGCCTTTGTTGGAAGATGCTCTGATGGACAGGTGAGTTGGGAAATAAATTGCAAGTTTAGATTTGCAGATTATTTGCAATGGTGCATCCCATCAGGATAAAAAAAGATTTTGGTTGAATGACTGTCTATATTAAATGTTTAAAGTTGCAGTAGGTGATCTGCCTAAATGGCTGGCTAACCAGTCAGCATAATATCATTCAAATACAATCCCTCCCGTCGTCCAAAGCCCTGCCTTATATCATGAACACGCAGATGACAGTGACCCACTAGATTTTGTCATTCGCCAGTTAGAAAACTTTATAGTACTTTATAATACTACAATTCTGAACTAAAAACAGCATTATATCCAGCATGGTTTCAGTAATGTAGTTAGCAGGCAAAACTTGTCATCACTCTCTTACAGGCTTTGTCCTAAAGCAGCTACTGTAAGCTTAGTGGTTGGCCAGTGTCGTGCAGGAATTACACTTATTACTAAGCCATACTTGCATGCTGTTTAAGACTGAATATTCAGAGTAGCATAGTAAACACTATAGGAAGCGCGTCACAGGTTGTCATTGTTAAAAAATGAACCAATGTAAATATAAAACCAACTTAACCTCAGTAAAGCAGGCTAGGCGCAAAAGTGCTTATTTGCTGGTGTTTTGTTGTTAAACTAAATAAAAATCTACATTATTGATGCTGTAAAAAGACCGTACGAAACTGAAAATAGTCACATCAATACTTCGCCGGAAGATTTCAGTTGCTGAACAACACTTCTGTCCCTATACTTACTTATGCCCTCCACCCCTTCCGGGGTATGGGCCGCCAAAGGGAGATCTCCAGAGGTTCCTGTCCTGGGCCATTCTTTCTACTTGTCCCCAGCTGTAACCCATCCTTGTGATGTCGAGGTTGCGTCGCCAGGTGTTTCTTGGACGGCCTCTCTCCCGCTTCCCTTGGGGGTTTCATCTGAGAGCCTGTCTGGTGATGCTAGTTGGTGGTTTGCGTAGGGTGTGCCCTATCCAACCCCATCTTCGCTTCCAGATTTCTGTTTCTATCAGAGGTTGACAGGTCCTTCTCCATAGGTCGTGTTACTGATCGTGTCAGGCCAGCGAATGTGCAGAATCTTTCTGAGACAGGTGTTGATGAATGTCCATATAACATTTGGAAAACAACACAATCTACATCAGCTCTGTGTGACTAAAAGTTTTAAAACGGAACATTACCCGTCTAAAAGAAATACTTCAGCCATGGTGTAGTCCTTACTCTAGCGTGCAAAAGTAACTCCAATATTGATTCAGGATTTTAAAAAGTTTTAATTAAGCATTTGTTTTTAGTGCTGTCTCTCGTTTCCACCCTGGCCTGCATGAATGCGCATCAGCGGATCTACTTGAATGGCTGTGCAGTTGTTTAAATCTACATTCATTGACAGACAGCTTGGGCTACTTATCAGCATTATGGGAACTGTCCACCTGACAATATTTAATTGGATGAACTTTATGCAGGAGGTTGGTTGGTTAAAAAACAACCAACATTATCTGAGGTTTTCACTAAAATTACCAAGTACAACTGTGAAAGTGAAAGATTGAAGCAGTGTACTGACTCTGTGACACGTTACCTGATAGATTCAAAAGACCAAAGAGTCATTAGATAGCGACAAGATTAAATAAATATCATGTTAAACAACTAAAGTGAGACACGATCCAGCTGTACATCCTTGATAAAGGTGGAGGGCTGTTCAGAAATGCTAGGTAAAACATGGTGTGGATATGGATCATTTTCGTTCTAAAATGGCATTTTAGTAGTAAGACGTATTGGTGTAAACGGGGCCTAAGTGTGTATTTTTCGCGAGCGGGTTTGCGACAAGGGCGGGGCGAAGTATCAGCAGTGCTGGCTCAGCATTGTGTTGTCTATTGGCCGTCGACGATGGCATTGTTTATTGGCCCAACCCTAGGATGAAAATTTTTTTGTCTTATGCTTTACCCAGAGTATAAAAATACATAAAAACAAATTAAGATCTTTACTTTAATCAAAACTGTTGGAATGTGACTTTTAACCAGCACAACAAAAAATGTTCCTGAAGACAATCACCTACTGCACCTTTAAGCAATATAAGACTGTTCATTTGAAGCTATTGTTAGTATCTATAGAAGCAATGTCAAGTTTATTGCAGAATATCCATATTGAAGAAGTATTATAGTTGTTTTGAGAGTGTTGGATGACCTGCTCATTGGTCAACACTGTGGTTCATAAGAGTTGGGGAGCTTTGCATGAGACTTAAGATTGGTGCAATTTTTTATTCACTATTATAGATTGATGTAGTTTTTCCAAAACAAGTTAAATTATTAAGCACAATTGTTTAAAAGATAAGTAATTGTCAACAGATATGTTCTGCAATGTGTAAATAATCTGTTAAAGGGAACCTATTGTGCAAACATTACTTGTATAACCATATAATCAGCTTCTAATGGTAAGACTTTATTAATTTTAATGTTTATAATCACACTTCATAAATACTTTAAACTGCGTTCTCCCTTTGTATATGTCATCAGAGAGGGAAGCCCCGCCCATTAGGGACACTCTCCCTCATTAGAATAGGACCTTAGTCTTGTTTTTGTATCTGCCATTATACTGACACAGGCATTCTGTAAAGAGGGCTGGGAGCTCAATCTCATTTGAATTTAAAGCGACAGTCACCCAAATGGCACAATTAGGATCATAGCCTGAAAGGGGCAGTTGCAAAGAGTTATGAAACATAGTTTGTGCAGTATTTTGATCTGAAACTTCACATATACTCTAGGGACATCAGAGACTTATTTCACATCTTTTAAAAAGAGCCATAATAGGCCCACTTAAATGACCTGGGAGCGCACAACATGTCTTTTAACAGATTACTATTATTTTTATCTGACTGTCTGATTTAGATCTTAATTGTTTTACTCTGTAGCCATCTCTAACTTCTGTACTTTGTCTCCATTGCAGAGATCTGGTACACAGACAGACTGCTAGTGCTGTGGTGCAGCACATGTCTTTAGGGGTTTATGGCTTCGGCTGTGAAGATTCTCTTAATCATTTACTCAACTATGTTTGGCCAAATGTCTTTGAAACGTCTCCTCATGTCATCCAAGCTGTAATGGGGGCTCTTGAGGGTCTGCGAGTGGCAATTGGACCCTGCCGAATGCTGCAGTATTGCTTACAGGTGCGTTACATTTCAAACATAGTATCTGGGCTATAATGTTTCTTTGTTTTCATGTAATAATTCTTTCACTTGGATGCTTATCTTACATCCCCTTTTTCTTACTCAAAAGGGTTTGTTTCATCCTGCTCGGAAAGTGCGTGATGTTTACTGGAAGATCTACAACTCCATTTATATTGGTTCCCAGGATGCTCTAATCGCACATTATCCTCTAATCTTCAACGATGAGAAGAACTCGTATGTTCGTTATGAGCTGGAGTACTTTCTGTGAATATATCTATCCTTACATGTGCACTCTCTCTTCCCTCCTATATCTGTGTGTATTTCATGGTTTATAGGACTCGGTCCATTTTTTTATGTTTACTGGTAGATTGTAACCAGCACCACAGATTTTGTGGGTTAAAATTCATTTCTAATTAAAGAACAGGAAAATACAGAAAAAAAGGAGTATGTCAAACATGACGCTTTTAGATCTTTGGATTAGAGTTTTCTGTTTTTACGGTGTGGCTCTATGCACAGTGACGGTAAAGGTAGTAGCAGAGACTCTGAGGAGTGTGATTTATCTTCAGTACATCTTTTAACTCGACGTGTCCTGGTCTGTCAAGTTCGCTCTTTTGCTCAGTCACACATCTGTTCTTACTATAATGTTGCTTAGTTCGGCTGAATAAACGTTTGTGTATTAAAAGTCATTGATCTTTTGTTTGATGATTCGTGCACTACTAAAGTCTGAATTTAAAAAAAAAAAAAAACTTTGAAAATTTAGTTTGAACAATCCAAGTTTTATCACCAACAAACGGACAGTGTAAGGATTGTCCTAACATTAATTTTGAAAATCATTTCCTGTGTATTTTGTGCTTTATTGGAAGTTATTTTAGTTTCATGTACTATTAAAGCCGGTCCTATTTTGTTTTATATTTGTGTTCATTATCTGACTTGAAGACTCCTATTATGAGCTTTTGTTAGCTTGTTTCCTGCATTCTGTTTAGACATAACAGCGCAGATGTGGAGGTATGATTCTCATTTAGGATTTTGCACAAACATGAGGGTCCTGGATTCTCTCGGTCTCAAACTATGTGAAACCATACTTCAGCAGAAAATTTCAGACAGTTTATAATCTTTACATCTACGTGTAGTGATTACATCTTTTCTATGAAACCGTCAACAATAGCATGTTTTATCAAGGAATTCACTATGTTTCTGACTGAAAATATTCTGTGAAACATCCTTGATCGGTGGCCCGTGGTCATTACATTTAATTATAAAGAGCCCTTGTTTTGTTGTAACCGTACGTTCACACCGAAAGCGGCGAGAGCGTCAAAGTAGCCGGAAGTCATTCATTTTCAATGAGAGCCGGCGGCGATACGCAGCGTTAAGCGGCGAGGAGCAGCGCGGCGCGTCTTCGCCGGCGTGAGCGTCGAGGAGAGTTGAAATGAAGTCAACTTTATGGTAATGAGCTATGACGCGGTTCGGCGGCAAGCAATCAGAATGAAGACGTCCATCGATTGATAGCAGTTCAGAGAACACAGACCTGTGAACTTTGGTTCCGACCACAGTTGTTCCCAAGGGTTTGATTATTGCGGTCGCCGGATTTCCAATTATTTACAATTTTTTTTCTACAGGAACATACATTAAATAAGTTACTGGCGACTTACTGATGTTCATTAATGTTATATATTTATCTTAAAAAAGCGGGAATCTCACGCGATGTGACAGTACAAAACAGTACTGCTGCTTCAGGATATTTCAGACATATGGACACATATTGGATAAATAGAGCAAAGCCACACGCAACTTGATCTTCCATTGTTGTATGAATTTGATAAGAAGTGCGCAACATTTTCACGCTAGAAACATGTTTTATGCAGGAATGTAACTGATATGCTGCAACGGCTCCTTTAAATATGAGAGATCAATGTAGCGAGTTTTGACGCTCTCGCCGCAGGAGCTGAAGGCAGTGAGCGTTGTCGCCAGGGCGGCCAGAGCGACCTTGGACGCTCTCGCCGCTTTCGGTGTGAACGTACGGTAAGGCTGCATTTTCATTCCGAATGTAGTATTGAAATGTGCTTGAACCTAAAATATAAAAACATTAGATAAAGACTGAGATTTATTTATTTTGTTCAATATTTTATTTCCTGCCCACAGAGCAATTTTGTGTTTGGATGTCTAAATGTTGATGGCTTGGCTAAAGCAAGGCTAAATTTGGGTGGTCAGTGAAAATCTAGACATCTAAGAAAAGACCAAAACTGGACTAGTCATCAAATACAGATTAGACAGACTTCACATCTATAGTCATTCATTCTTTTATTTGGTGACTAGTCTAGTTTTGGGCTTTTCTTATATGTCCATTTGATGTTCACTGACAGCTCAAATGTAGCCTTGTTTTAATGAAGCCGTCTATGTTTAAACGTCTATTACACGTCTTTAAATCTTTTTTTATAAATGTTTGTTTTGGTGTATATGCGCAATATATATATATATATATATATATATATATATATATATATATATATATATATATATATATACATACACACACACACACACACACACACACACACACACACACACACACAAAGCTTCTTCTCGTGGGCCCTATTTGAATGTTAGCCCAAACTCTCATGCCTCTTTAAATATAGCATCTCTATCAGTCTGATACACAGGAATTGTTAGGTGATGTCATGCTGCAAAGCACAAACAAACTGATATTTGCTTCCAGGGACATTGTAGGCAAGTTCCTGTTTTTCATTCCTAAAGGAATGTAGAGCTGTCATTTATTAACTGCACAATGTGACTAATATAGAACAGCAGCAAATAAACAGAGGGGGAGAGATGGATGTACAATGAATACAATATTATTATTTAATATTTCATCGAATTGTAATTGAAGAACTTTGACCAGACAAGACAATTAGGCAATGTACAATTATCTTGAAAGTTGGCCACTACTTTCCCACCACGTTTTATCAGTTTATAATTTTCAACTGTTTAATTGAATGGAGTAAGGATTACATTTTAAATCTTATTGTATTGTATTATTTATATCTTAAATATCAATAATTAAAAATGTATAATAGAAATATACTTTTGACCCCCCCCCCCCCCCCCCTCCCCCAATAATAGTTCGTACGATTGATAATGCATAATCGTGCTAATCAATGCCAGGAAAAATAAACTTCAACTGAAACTGGCAGTACCGATAGAGATCGTAAGTATTCACAAAACACGCTTCTTGTAAAATATGTGTTTATATATGCATGTAGCCTAAAAAAACAGAAAAATTAGACTTATGATTTGTATAGTTTAACCGACTGCTTCTATAATGTTCTGCAGATGAAGATATTAGATGGTCAGAGTGTGAATATAAATACAAAATACTAATTTATGTGTGGAACTATTTCTTTAAATAGAGCAGATTCATTACAATGATTGATTCGTGCATCAGTCTAGCGAGGGCATCAGTGAGGCGGTGATGATGGCTACTCGGAAGAACTGACAATCCTGTGCATCGGATACCAAATTACTTGTCCTACTATGGTAACGGAATAGCTCATGAATATTAATTAGGACTTGTTTTCGTCACTGCATATCCTCCTGTGAACATCCAGTCAGGGGCCATTGTTAATAATAACAAACAATAGTTAGTTCCTAAATTCGCAGAAGGATTCGTTGATTGGTCACACCAACAGCGCCCACTTTGACCGCGTCGAGCTTTCAGCCAACCAGTTGGGAAAACTGTGTACGTCGTTAATATTTATGAACCAGGCCTTCGCCGTAGTAGGATTCCGAAATTAGCGAGGGGGGAAGCGTACAAAAACGCTGACTTCCTGTATTTTATTATAACGAATGAATACATTACGCAGAGCGTAAAGCAGTGGGGTTTCAAATCTAAAAATCGTTATCGTTTTGGATGCCACTGCTGTAAATGCGGATTGTTTACAGCACCCCTCGCATCCTTTCCTCCCTCCCCTTTTCCTCTTTCCCGGAGCGCCGGAGCGCTGGTGGTGAGGCAGCGGCTGCAGCTGCTCCCGCTGACCGAAGATAGCGCCTGCAGAACCGGCCACGGCCGTCACATCACCCCGGGCCCTTGGAGAGGGCGAACCACAGCAAAGCAGGAAGCAAGCTTTTGACGCCACATCATTGTGCAGCATCATCCTTCCGTAAAAAAAGCGCACGGCTCCTTCTGGATTTGATTAATCTACACCTTCAGGTCTTTTCAGGAGTTTGGATGTCCAGTTTCACATGATATGGCTGTTCTCAAACTAGTCGACCAGGTAATTTACTAAGATTTTTTAAAATGTTTATAAAAATGAAGTTGACTTGTGTGAAGATGAAACTGAGGAGTTACGTGAAATTAAATGTAATTTTCTGTTAATATGCTAATGATTATTGTGATGCTCCATATGCAGTATGCAACTGCAGAAACTAGCTATATTTGCAGCATATGCGTTACATGTTAAAAATGCATGAGACCACATACAAGTTTAATTTGCATAAGTCTGTTTCTGGTGTCTTGCATTTAGCAACGACATAAAAAAAAATAATAATTTTTTAGCAACGACATAATAGTCCTTGTTGGGAGACATTGGTCTTCCTGAAAACCAAAGAGCAGCAAACTGCTATTACTGATGTACAGAGTAGTGAATCAAATACTTAAATGTGCTTGAATTTACAAGTCAAATAGTTATGTGTGATAGTGTACCATTAATGATAGTAAGTCTATGATTAATAATGTGATTTACCCACACTGTTGTGTTTAGGGTAAGATAAATGTACACTTAGCAAGAAAGTGAATGTTGTTGACTTTTTACATAACTTGTGTATTCATCTGATTTCATCTAGAGAAACTTCCTGCTGTGCGCTGTAGTGTGCTGTGATGCTGATGTTGATATGACTCATTAAACTTATCTGCTCCTCATCCAAGTTTTAAGATGAACTAATCATTTAATTATCAGCAATCAGATTTAGGTTTTAAACTAGTATAGTTGCATACCAACATGTGGTTGAGCTCCACCCTGTTTAAGTCAAGTTCCTCATCTTGAGTGTTCAGTGAATTTTATGACAATAGCAGCAAATTTGTTTTTAATGTATATTTTATATATACAAATCTGAAATAATGTGATATGTCTTTTGAGACTAGTTAATGCTGCTAAATGTTGGCTTTTCAAATGAGTAAAAAGTGAGAGTGCTTTTGTTTTGTGTGTGTGTGTGCAGAGTAGATCTATTTCCCTAATGGTCATGTGATTCTCTCATATCTAGACACTATTGCAAAGGTTCTAGGAAGCTGTCCTTGCAAAAAGTAACTCAATGTCTGTCAAGGGCCCCATGGACAACTTTTCAAGGTTGAGAGGATTTTTGTTCTGCAAGATCCTAGCCTGTGCTTGTATTTTGCTAACTAGGTAGTTGGAGAAATATTTGAGAATAAATGAGTTCAGCTAAAACCTGTTTAATGTTGTTAGTTGCTACAGAAAATAGGGCAAGTCATTCCTTGTTTTGTAATAACAAACAAATGAAAAATTGTGTGTGAGATTCCAGAGGGGTTAAAATTTAGAAATGTGCTGCTTCTATTTCGATTGGTTATCTTTTGTTAATTTGTATAAACTAATTGTGTTCTTTGAGTTGCAAATGTCATCTAATCATGGGTCTTTAAATGGGGTCACTGGAACCCCCAGGGGGCAGCGGGGGTCTGTACAAAAGCTTGCAATTTTTTCCCCCCTAAAAATGAGCAAATGTATGCTTTGCTAAATGCGCTTAATATATTATTTATTGCAATTATTTGTTTGTTTGTGCATTTTAATAATATTTGATTTTGTTCTCTAATCCATGGTGTTATTAATGCTATAATATTATCATATGCTTAGATTGTGTAAAGTAGTTTAGTATCAGTTTTAGTATAATGCCAATGTTAATGCATTGCATTTAGAAACAAATACTATTTTTGTTATTTTAGTAATGTAATCTGGGCGTCAGTGGTGCCGTGGGTAGCATGATCGCCTCTTGGCAAGTAGGTCGCTGGTTCGAGCCCCGGCTGGGTCAGTTGGCATTTCTGTGTGGAGTTTGCATGTTCTTCCCATGTTCGTGTGGGTGTCCTCTCGGTGCTCCGGTTTCATCCACAGTCCAAAGACATGCACTATAGGTGAATTGAATAAACTAAATTGGCTGTAGTGTATGCATGTAAAGGAGTGTGTGTGTGGGTGTTTCCCAGTGTTGGGTTTTGGCTGGAAGGGCATCTGCTGCGTAAAAACATTTGCTGAATAAGTTGGCGCTCACTCCCCTGTGGTGGCCCCTGATTATTAAAAGAGCTAAGCTGAAAAGAAAATGAATGAATAATCGTATAATCTTTCATATTTTGCTCACTTGTAAACTGATGATTATTAATAATTTATATTGTTGACTATTATTTATAAACAAGGTTCTTCACAAGGCAAGTTGTTATTTTGTGATCCTTAGTATCAAAAATATAAAACCCTCGACCAAAATAAACCATTAATGCTAAATAAATTTAAGATATTATTTGTGCATTCATTTATTTCTTTACATTTAAAAATATTTTATTTTATTCTCTAATTCATGGAATTTATGCTATAATTATTATTATATGCAAGATTATGTAAAGTAGTTTAGTATCAGTTTTACTATAATGACTATGTAAAGATCAGGTATTATATTTATAAGCAAATATAATTTTTGTTATTTTAATAACATAACCTTAATATTTTATTCACTTGTAAACTGATTATTATTCATAATTTTTCCTTAAATTCTTAGTATAAAAAATATAAAACTCTTAATCAAAATAAACCATTATTGCTAAATACAATTCAGATAGTATTCGTCCATTTATTTCTTTACATTTAATAATACTGGATTTTGTTCTCCAAGCCATGCCTTATTTTGTGCCATAAATATTACCATATGCCAAGATTATGTAGTTTACTATAAGTTTTAGTATAATGACGATGTAAAGGTCAGTTATTAAACATATTTATATTATTAATATTGTCCTATTATTATAACCTTTATTATTTTCCTCAGTGGCAAATCAATTTTCATTTATAAATTAATTGATAATCATTAGGGTCTTTCACAAGGAGATTATTTTATCTTGGGATCTTTATCTAAAAATATATGAACCCTTGGTCAAAATAAATGTTTAGTTAATAATTATTTTTTTCTCAGATTGGATTATACTTGCATATACATGCACGTAGGCATGGGACGATAACCGTTGTGAAAATATACTGCAGTTTGGAAAAGTCAAGGTTTTAAAACCGCCCAAATTTCGTGCTATATCGTTCCTAGAGTATGTGTACGTTTTTTTATGTACTTTTGTAGGACAACAGTATCTCCAGCAGAAAATAAATCCAAAGATGCCATCTTAAAATGTAAAGAAATTCATGTTTTTGGATGTAATGAAGACAGCACAAGTCAATAATTTATTTGAATTAATATTTGAATGTTTCTCAAACTAAATATATTGTTTTCAGTTGGGAAAAAGTTTTAGTTTTTTTACCCAGACATTTAAAAATATATATATTTAGAGCAGTAATCACAATACCATGAACCTGTGATATTTTTATCCAAGATTATCATATCGTCAGAATCTTATACTGGCTCATGCCTACATGCATGATGCATTCATTTAATGTATTTAGCAGAAACTTAAACCAAAAGCAGCATACAAATGAAGAAAATCACAAGCATATAAAGTTGTTTAAGTCTTAAATCGGGAAAAAGTGTATGTTTATTCTGGCACCGCGCCTTGCTCTTTAAGACTTCCATTAAAATTGCATTAATGTGAACCAATGTCTTGTTTGGACACAAGTTGAAATTATTTTGTGTGGTGGTTGACACTATATCCCAGACAGTTCAACTTGTGTTAAAGCCAGAACATTTATTAAGAAAGTTAATATGTGACACTAAGTGTTCGGAGCGTCAGTAATGTTTACGCTCATTTGGCCCTTGTGTACAGTTTGATTTCCATACTTTGCCCCAAAGAGGAAAGCAACAGGAAGTTGTTGAATTTCAGCATTCCCCTCTCATGCTTTTTCGTAGTCTCAGAGGGTTACATGACACAAGTTCAGAGAGCCTTAGAGGGAGGAAATAGAGGACAGTGTTTGTGGCAGCTTTTTAAATTGCTTTTAAAGATCATGACTTTTAAATATTAGATATTGTTCATCATAGTGCCTTACGATTTAGTTCAAGTGCATATCACTGTAATTTAAAATGACATTTCAGTCAAGGAGAAAACAACACATCTTAGATTTTATTTTTAATGCTTTAGTTGGTAAATTACTAGAGCACATAACTAGTTTGTCGGAGTACTGTTCAAATACTTATAATACCAGAACAGCAGATATACTTTTACTTAAGATGCCATTTTTTTCACCCAAGGTTAGGTTGATCTGCATTCTCTGAGTATGCTTCATATGTACCGAATGAGCTTCAAGATATACTACATGAAATATGTACCATCTATCGCTATATCTAAAAATTTTTGTCAGTTATTACAGTGCACATGTTTTAATAATTGATTATGGTTCATACTATTTTTGTGTGTGTCTATTTGTTGTGATATGTATTTTTTGTTACTTTGTCCTATGCTGCCTGTCTTGATGAGGACTTCCTAGTAGAAGAGATGTTGTATCTCAATAGGACGTTCCTGGTTAAATAATAAAATAAAATAAAAATAATAAAATGTTTTAAAGTATCCCAAATAGTGTTTTAGATGTTGTTTTGTTGAAGACAGAATTTCAAAGCAAAACTGTACCACAGTACCACAAATTAGATGGCTTGCAGAATGCAAATCTTCTAAAAGTCATGATGTAACAGAATTAATGACAGAGCCCTAGTTTCTTCCCTCTTGTGTACATCTGAGAGAGAGGAGCTATTGAAAATACAAGAAAAGTCTACTTTTAGTTGTATAAATGGCATATTGATTGGATGGTGTTGGATCTGGGGTCTGTTCTTCGTACGTGGATTACTCAATTAGCTGGATTTGGTTATGATGATTTGACATGATCCAGGATCATTCAGTTCTTCAAAACTGATCCAAGAATTGAGTTGTCGTAGCAACAGCTCTGTTGCTCAAACCTGCTCAGGAGCAGGTTTATTTTATATAAACAGGATTAGATCGGGTCTTTTCAAGCAAAGGTAATACTGAAAGTGTGTACCGAATGCTGATATCTTCTTACATTAATAATTATATACACTTGGAAAAATAGTTAAAAATATATATTTTATTCAGTTTAAGTCTAAAAAAAGATATAAATTAAACTTATGCAATCTGCACTCCGAAATAAAAGTACAAAACAGTCACAGGGTGGTTCTCCCTAAGGAGTTAAAAGAGAACATTTATTAATATGGACTTTTAGATTCAAACGTGTACTAAGAAACTTGAATAGACTACTATAATAATGAAAATGCAAAAACGAAATAAATTGCTAAATGCTCTTGACACATAAAAGTGTAATGCATGCAGCCCACAACAATGGTCAACATATTTAACAAACCGTTTACTATGAATTTAATGTAATTTAGCTCGCATGGATGATTCAATATTAATCAAATGATGTCATTACGCTGCTGTGCCGTCAGCCAATCGTTGCATTGCTGATCATGATTTCGAGGATCGATAGATCTGTCCTTCACAACACACGCAGTGATCTCAGATCAGTTCATCCAGGATTCCAGACATTTTAATCTGATTCGCGAACTTGTTTGAAGAACCAAAATTAGCCAGAAATCAGTTATCAAGATTAAAAGATCCAGGATCTGGGAAATTATTAGATCATTAAAGTGAGTTACGAAGAATGGACCCCAGAATGCGAGTTCGCAGATGTTTGTGAGAATTTAAGTTTAGATGTAATAAATTATTAGAAAAGTCTAGAAAATTTTGTTCCATTTATTTACAACTCAACTTCAAATTTAAATAAATTCAACTCTACAGTTTAACAAAGTGACTTTTATTGAAATTTAGTCATGATAATGATAATGAAATAATATAATGTACAAGAAATAATAAATAGAGAAACTACAAAAAATGTACTGGCAGTTTAATATTAGGTTTTTGTACTGTATTTTGGAACACAAACCCAGACAATAAATCATTTTAAACTATAATAATAAAAAAAGAAGTCAAACTTTTCAAGGTTAAACATTGTTGGAAGGAAGACCATGGTTCCATAATTCAATATAAACGCATACATACATGAGGAAAAAAATAAAAAACATGATCAAAAAATATGGAAAACTTCTAATTTCTGGATTTTTTGTGTAGAAAGAAAAGGCTGATGTTTCGCTAGGGAAAACTATGCATGGATATATTTGTTTTAGATCAATAACATGCTTTTAGATAATAACTTGGGTGAATTTTATTCCATTTTATGCTGCATTTGCACATTTGTGAAGAATGCTGCCACAAGAAACTGGATTTAAGTTTTGCATTTGTTTTGTTGTGAGCTATCAGCAGTTCCTCACTTTAGACTCCTGATTCTCAGGGAGTCAATCTGTTGTTTTGAAGAAGAGCCTGCAGTGCTGCAGTTGTCAAAAGTGGCTGAACCTCCGCTCTCATTGGCTAAGATGGAACTTTGGCTCTCTCCTATTGGCTGTAGAGATAGACGAGAGAATGGGGAGTTGGGGGAGGCCGCGTAGCCTAATGCATGTCAACAATGGCTTCAGTGTTTGAGCGTTTGGCTTTGGCATGGAGCGGCGCTGGGAGGTCGGGGAATGTCCTCATTTGTGACGAGACCGTCCAGATCCCTGCTTGTGCCAGCACTCCACAATCTCGTCCCCAAGCTTTGTGGTGCCACAACACAGACAGCACTGTTGTCACCAGCTGTTGTGTTCTCTTTCTAGAAAGAGAAGAGCTGTGTGGTTTTGTATGCCATCAAGACAGAGGCAACATCTCATAGTGAGGAGAATTTAACATTGTGTTCTCATAAATTCAGTGCTCTCACATAAAAGAGCACAGTAAGGATGGCCTGATGGCCTGGGGCCAGTAAAAAAGAATTTCAGGCCAGTGCTCTGTTGTAAATCTTAGGTTTGTTGATCTTGGGCTTGTGTTTTTATGTCTTCCAAACTGTGGTTTCCTTCGATTTATTAAATATTTTTGTGAATTCTGCTGAATTTAACGGGGGTCGTTAAAGGGATGGTTCACCCAAAAAATGAAAACTTACTACTATCCCTTTAGATACAGGATATTTTAATAGGGAATATATCTTTTTAAATAAAATAGCCATACAGTTCTCAGCATATTTTAGTATACCCCATTTTGAAAGTGAATATTTTTCTCCATTTCTCATTGAATATAGGCAAAATTAAGTTTTAAGAGACTTTCAAGCAAGAATATTCATTCATTCATTCATTCATTCATTCATTCATTTTCTTTTCAGCTTAGTCCCCTTATTAATCTGGGGTCGCCACAGAGGAATGTCAATGTCAATTTTATTTATATAGCACTATTAAACACAACCAAAGGTTGACCAATGTTCTGAACAATAAATCACAAAGAACAGGTATAAAATTATAGCTAAAACAAACAATTCTCACAAATAGTTAATATAGGTAAAAACAACCAAATCTCACTAATAGTTATTATAGCTAAAACCAAACAATTCTCACTAATAAAATGCCAAATCAAAAAGGTAAGTTTTCAACCTAGATTTAAAAACAGACAGCGATGATATAGACCTAATACAGAGGGGCAGAGCATTCCACAAAGTAGGACCAGCTTCTGCGAAAGCCCGGTCACCCCTGCATTTCAGCCTCGACTTTGGAATGTATAAAAGTCTCTGGTTTGATGACCGAAGAGACCGACCAGGCTGATGTTCAGTCAACAGGTAGGAAGGAGCTAAGCCATTTAGAGATTTAAAAACCAGGAGAAAAAATTTAAAAGTGACATGATAGTGCACAGGCAAGCAGTGCAGAGAGCGCAGTACTAGTGTGATGTGGTCAAATTTTCCGATGCTGGTTAAAAGGAATGAACTGCCGACTTATCCAGCATGTTTTACGCTATCCTATAGTGCATGACGCATGTCTTTGGACTTGTGGAGGAAACCGGAGCACCCGGAGGAAACCCACGCGAACACGGAGAGAACATGCAAACTCCACACAGAAATGCCAACTGACCCAGCTGAGGCTCGAACCAGCAACCTTCTTGCTGTGAGGCGATCGTGTTAACCACTGTGTCGCCCTTAACGAGAATATAGTTAGTTAAAATCAACTCGGCAGTTTATGTACAAGGATAGCCGGACTTTAAAAATTATTTAAAAATATTATAATTTAAAAGATAGATTTGTGAGGGTCTACATGTATATGCTGAACACTGTAAATACTTTTGTGAACAGCAATTAGATGTTTTTATGTTTTCTTATAGACAGTTGCTATTTACACTGCAATTTACACAAGTGTGTAAGCCTCCTCCACTACATAAATAAAGCTAGGGTGCATTTCCGAAAGCCATTGTTAGCTAAAACTAAGGTTTCAAGTTTCGTCGTTACAAACAAAGTTTGTTGATTTTGCGTTTCCCAAATCCGTCGTTCCAACGAACATTAGCAAACTGCGTCGCAAACTTGTACACTTGTAACTACACCTCTGGAGCTGTAGTTATATTGCTGGCCGTGTTCTATTGGCACTTATCCCCCCTGTTTCCTCCGTTTAGAACATTCTAACATTTAAACTTGGAATGATTTTTTTTTAAAGCATTAAAGTCATCTCTCTTAGGTGTAATTTGCTTTCAGAGTATTTTTACAGTTTATTTTTAGTGATCTTCATACTGACAATTGTGTAGTCTTCGTAGTACACTTTGAAAATATTGATGTCATTTTGAACACAGCTGTGGCTCATGACGAAATCTATAGGTGACCTATTATTTCAAATTTCAAATTTATGTTAAGTCTCCAGAGCTTGTAAAAACAAAAAACACAGCATACGTCAATACTTTTAGTTTATGGTAGGTTGTTTATTAAGTATCTGGAGTGTATATGACATGGACCTGTTGGTTAGAACATTTCTGCAGTGGTTTGCATTAGTCAAATTGTAAAAGTACACTGTAAAAAATAAATCCGCAAAATTTACGGTAAAAAAACGGCAGCTGTGGTTGCCAGTACTTTACCATAAAAAACACGGTACAAACCGTAAAAGTAATTTCTCATTTTTAAGGTAAACTAACGTATTTTATTAGTTTATAGAGGTAATATGTCTTTATTTTGAATGACCAACATCTACACATCTTTTGTTACACAGTTAGACACGTTAGCACATCCACATGCAGGAGGTGATGAGGAAGTTACATAATGAGCCAATGCTCATCACAATCAACTTTTCCCATAAGCAGAAAAGAGTATCAGCATAAAGAAGGTGCTCAGTGTCATTCACACAGCTACTAAACACCAGTGTGGTAACTCGCAAAAAAATAAAGTCATGAAATATACATTATTTATCAACATTAGATGTAACGTAAATCTCTAATGTACATAACTAATAAACAACTAAAAAGATTTATATTAATGTCAACGAAATGCATAAAAAGTGATGTGCCATGCAGGGAATTCTGGGAAAGTAAATTTCTGGGAAAGAAAACATACCGTTAACCAGGTTACGAATTTGTACTGTAGCATTTTTACAGTTTTTTACCGTTGAAATCACGGCCATTTTTACAGTGATTTTTCAAAAACAAAAAAATAATAAACGAGTGCATGTGTTAATCAAAACTGATATTGGATTTTTTTTATATGCGTGTGCATGTAAAACAATATAATTTTCACAAAGAAATTATGGAATTCTGCTCTAAAGAAGTTGTTACTTTACCCCATTTAGAGGATCATTATAGGCGTTTTAAGTTGTAACGATTGATCTGCAACAGAGAAACTATTGTTTTGGGGAAACCCTCGTCACACTTCGTTCTTTTCCCAAACGATGCATCTTACTATGATTGTGCAACTGCGAGTTATGTCGTTGTTTGGGAAACGCACCCCAGGGCAGTTAAGTGCATAAAGTGTTCAACTTTGGCTGAGCGATATTGCAAAAAAAAATAATCATGATATCATGTTTCATATTATTTGACATCGAAAATTATTGAACATTTTTTAACAATACATTTAGGAATATTAGGATTTTTTAATATTCCTTATTATAATTTACCGACATTACTAAGGCAAATAGTTTTAAAACTCAAAAACAAAAATATTGATATTTTGTCAATATAGATAATACTTTTTTGTTTGGTCAATAAATATCGATACTGATTTTACCGCCCAGCCCTATGTTCAACCTAATTTTTTCCTCGTTTAAATAAGTACATTCAGCTACTTACAGTACACTTCTTTTCCTTGTTAAAAGTTTAAATATGAACACTGACTCTACTTGCATTATTTATATTTATTTCCTAAAATGTAATAGAATAATGCATAGAGTACTTATGGAAATTAGTCAGATTCTTTTTTACAGTCTGTGAGTTTGATTCTATTTATACTATGTTTATTTGACTTTCAGAACTCTATTAAAGGGCAGTGTTTCCCAATCCTGTTCCTGGAGTTACACCAACAGTATATATTTTGGATCTGTCCCTTATCTGACCCATTCATTGCAGGTTTTGGAGTCTCTTCTTATCTTCTGAGTTGATTCAGGTGTGTTTGATTAGGAAGAGGTTGAAAATGTGTACTGCTGGTGTGTCTTCAGAAACATGGTTATAGGCTACATTACATTATGAAATAGGGCTGCACTATATTAGAAAATACTGACATTGCAATTGTTTTTCTTTGATATATCTTGCAAAATAAAAACAGATAGCCTGAATAGCAGTGTTTGGAAATTATTAATTATTTTAGAGCATCTGTTGTGACTGTGGGCAAGTGCATCTGCATAAAATGTAAATAAACTAATTATAAGCAATAGATAAATACAAAATGACTAAGATGAAAATTAGATAGCTTTTTTTTGAGGAGTGCAACGGTATTCAGGTGCAAAGCAATCTTTGATAAAGCTCATGGTTTTATGCTTGGAATGTTTACACAGTAACAGGCTTTAAAAACAGATGCAAGTGACAAACATTCACTGTTTTGTGGTTAAACCTTAATTAATTTAGAAATCATTACACTCTAAACTGTGGTGCTTGGTCAACTGCAATTCAATATTAAAACTTTAGACATGTTTATGTATCCTGACCGATTTGAGGAGTTTGCGACATTATGAAGGATGCACATGATAATCAGAAGAAAAAAAATAGGAGGAATTGGAGAATTGAGCTGGTATTTGATCTCCATTTATTTTGAAGGCTGTGCAGAAGAAACAATTAGTAGAGTTCATGATATGATGTGGTAGGATCAGATGCATGAAAATAAAAATACATAAAATTGTTCAACATTTTTCGTGTTTTTATAGACCTGAGATGCTTGAAATGACTAACAAAAATGACTGATGGCTTGTGGCGAATTGGCATAGCAGAGATCATTTTTCTTATGGAAGATGAAATGAGTTTGAAGTGAGTGGGTGTAAGATGGCCTGTTTCTGGAGCTGAAAATAGAGCCGATCTCAACAACACATCTCCTGTTGTCTGTACACAGAGAGGTTGTTTGCATACGAGCCTATTTAAGAGAAAGTCAGATCGTGAAAGAAGCTATTCTTAGAAAATTTTATATTCTTTATTTTTATTTAAAATTAACAGAGTTCCTCAACATTTACTCACTCTCAAGTGGTTCTGAATGTTTATTTTCAATTTGAACGTGAAACAAGAAAGATATTCTGAAGAATGTTGGGTAAAATATATCAACATCCATAGTAGGATCTAAAATACACTGTAAAAATGCTGAGTTCCAAACAATTCCCTCATGTTGTCTCAAAACAAAGGGATTAAAAGGGCACCTATGATAAAAATCATCTTTTGTAAGCTGTTTGGACAGAAGTGTGTGTATGTATAGTGTGTCCATAGTCATATTGGAGTGATAGAAACACAAGAAGTCTCTTTTACAATTTCCTGACAATAAAATAGGATCCAAATCCCAGGGATTTTGAGGCCCACCGCAATGTGACGTAGGAATGCGGTTCTCCCAGCCCACCGAATTGATTGACAGGCACCATGTTTCTGTAATAACATGTCTAAACATGTCCATAGAACATTCTTTGCAAAGAAACTGTGATTAAAATATCTATTTAAACTCTGTGATCAGTTGCTTCTCAAGAATTAGTTTAAAGTGTTTAAAATGTTTTCAAATAAGAGCATGTTAGTAATAAAAACAATAAAATCGCTATCCAACTCTTAACCGCTATAATCACAACCACATGGTGTCAGCAAATGCATGTGTGCGTGTGACTCATCATTTCAGAAAGGCTTGAATACACTCCACCACAAATACATTAAATCAACTTACTCTGTATTTTTGACTAATGAGCTGTAGTTTGGCTTCATCCTTGTCTGTCCCTATTTCTGACTGCTGTTCATCTGATGTTAGGCATGAGAAGCAGACACACACGTGGCAACTGTGGGCGGGGAGAAGTAGAAGATTTGCATTTAAAGCCACAGGCTACAAAAACAGCTACAATGTCCCCAGGCACCAAAAAGAACAAATTCTGCATTGTATAATAAAAAAACTGATGGGAATTTTAAGCTGGAACTTTACAGACACATTCTGGAGACGCCAAAGGCTTATCTTAAATCTTATAAAAGGAGTAAAATAGGTACCCTTTAAGTTTAATTAATAGTTTTTACCATTGTAAGTGGATTGAACGTGGAACAATTAAGTTGTTCCCCACAACAAGCCAAAATTGTGTTGATTCAGCTAATTTTAAATAAAGAGTTTGAACCATTAAAACTCATTTTTAAAAAATGTACTAGAAGCCATTAGCTGTTTTTTTTTACTGGATTTTCATTCATTCATTCATTTTCTTGTCGGCTTAGTCCCTCTATTAATCCAGGGTTGCCACAGAGGAATGAACCGCCAACTTATCCAGCAAGTTTTTACACAGCGGATGCCCTTCCAGACACAATCCATCTCTGGGAAACATCCACAAACATATTCACACACACACTCATTCACTACGGACAATTTAGCTTACCCAATTCACCTGTACCGCATGTCTTTGGACTGTGGGGGAAACCGGAGCACCCGGAGGAAACCCACGCGAAGGCAGGGAGAACATGCAAGCTCCACACAGAAACGCCAACTGAGCCGAGGTTCGAACCAGCGAGCCATATGCCTCGCCCCTACTGGATTTTCAATTAAACTCAAATACGTCTAAAACAATCAGAGGATGAGTAAATGATGACAGAAGGTAATTATCTGCCTATATAAGTATAAATAGCATAACACTACACAAATCTTTTATTTTTGGGTAAACTGTTCATTTAACTTTTCGACTCAAAAAGCTATGATATAACTGCTAGAATTCCATGATATACAGCTATGAATTAATCTAGGGTTTGTATACTAATATACTGCAAACATTAAAACACCCCTGTTCTGGCAATCTTTTTTTAGCGCTGAGCTCTGAAGAACCCAGTGTGTTCATTTGCATGTTGGCTTGACTGCATGCGTTCTGCTGTATAGCGGAAGTGAAAATGCTTTCCACGCTTCCTCTGTGTTGCTTCTGCGAATGTGAAAAAAAAGAATCAGGAAGTGAGACGTGGGGGTTAATACAAACTGAGACGATGGAGGTTTAGATGCAGCCAATTTTGGCTTAAAACACTTTGCTGTGCCTTCGTTATCCCACGCATGTGTCAAATTATCATGGCCTTTAAATGTGTTGCCATTTTAATGTATGAAACTTAGCACTTAAAGAAAACAGAGGGCAAAACTACATTTATAAATATATTTGGGATGACTTTAGTCTTTAGTTGTTTCATAAAGAAGGACCGAAGATGATAATTATGTAGAGGAAATATGACTTTCACTCAATGTGTGGTGCAAAAGCTTCCTTGGGGCTCCCAGGGCTCGATTTGGCCTCCCTGTAATGACGCCATTTCATGGAAATGGTGAAGGCTGTGTGGTTTCGTAGCCTAGTTGTCTGGTAGTGTTAGAAATTTGTGCTGAGAAACAGATGCAAAGAACTGATCATTTGAACTGAATGACAAAGTTATTCCAAACGATTTTCTAAAGAAAATATGGTGCCCTGCATAAAGTCTGTTTATGCACAGTGCTAGTGTGATTGTCAGGGAGTTGCTGTATGATAGCTAATACATTTTGAGTGGTTTGTTGTGTATTCCTATAAGTGTCTCTTGCTTGAGTTGTTGGGTTGTTGCTAGCTTTTGGGATTTACAAGTAGTGTACAAATGTAAGAGCAGCAGACGAATACATTTTCTTTTGTTCTAGGAAATTTACATGACCAATTTTACATGCTTTATTCAAATAGGAAAATCTTTCACCTTTTTAGATGACGGGAATTTGTCAGAGAAAATAAGCTAAACAATAGTAAATATGATGCACAATACATTAACGTTGATTTAGGCTTAATAGTTGCTGGATATTTGTAATTGTAAATTACATTCTCAATGCAGAAAAATAAGAGATATAAATGATTTTAAAAAGAGTAGATCTAAATGCCTAGTGGTCATATACTGACTTATGGACTATGAACTTTTTCTAGTAACTTGATTCATACACACACTACTTTTTTAAACTAAAAACTTTAAGTAATCTTTGTCCCCCGAAACATTTAATAGATTGGTAAGTTATTAGTCTGGCTTACAGATGTTATTTCACCAATAATGATGTTTAACCCTTGAAATGAATACAGTGCACAATTACTTTACAAAGGGTATAAACAGATGTCGGAGCCAACTTTAAATGGGTCAGACTTGAGCTCCAAGTGAGCTGTACAAATCTCCTGGATTTTTAGTTTGTTTAATTTCCTGAACATGACACAGAGTTCAACCTATTGTGTTTTATGAAAATCTACATCTACCCCTACCCAAATCCCAATCTCACAGTAACCTGTTGTGTTTTATTAAACTCGATTACACGTACCCCAACCCAAAACTCAACCTCACAGTATCCTGTTGTGTTTTATGAATGCGTATTACAGTTAAACCAACCCTAGACCCAACCTCACAGTGTCATGTTGTGTTTTATTACTGTATATTACAGTTAAACCAGCCCTAAACACAACTTCACAGTATCCTGTTGTGTTTTATTAATGTGTTAAACCAACCCTAGACCCAACCTCACAGTAATCTGTAGTGTTTTATTAATGTCAACACCTACCCCAACCCTAAACCCAACCTAACAGTATCCTGTTTGGTTTTATTACTGTATTTCTTTTAAACCAACCTTAGACCCAACCTCGCAGTATCCTGTTGTCTTTTATGAATGTCTACATCTATCCCAAATATTAAACCCAATCTCACAGTAACCTGTTGTGTATTTTGAACATCTACACCTAAACCTACCTTAAATGCAACCTCACAGTAACCCATTGTTTTAATAATGTCCTTTACACTTACCCCAACCCTAAACCTAACCTCACAGTAACCTGTTGTGTTACACCTACACCAACCCTAAACCCAAACTCACAGTATCCTGTTTTGTTCTATTTATGTCTAATACGCCTACACCAACCCTAAACCAAACCTCAGAGTAACCTGTTCTGTCTTATTAACATCAACACCTAGCCCAACCTCATAGTAACCTGTTGTATTATTTTAACGTCAACCCAAACTCAACCTCACAGTAACCTGTTGTGTTTTATGAACATCTTCACCTACCCAACACTAAACCCAACCTCACAGTAACCTGTTGTGTCTTGTAAACGTCAACACTTACCCCAAGCTCATAGTAACCTGTTGTGTTTTAATAATGTCAACACCTACCTCAACCCTAAACCCAACCTCACAGTATACTGTTGTGTTTTATTAATGTATTATTGTATTAATGTCGGTCACCCAGCCTACTTGTTGTTGAATTCCTCCCACTTGAAGGTCTCCGGTCTGCAGCAATACCTACTTGATTATGTTTTTTGGGGAAAACTAAAACTATCCTAAATGTCATTTTCCTTTTCTAAGGTTTGTAGTTCGTTCATAGTGACTAGACTGACTTTATTGCTGATGGCCAATATCTTCCTTATGTGTGCTGTACACAATTATTTAAACAAAACTTTTCTTCTATTATCCTAATTAGCAGCACATTTACTCCTTAAAATTTCTTAGCGTAGAGCCCATGTTGGAGGAAGCAAATTCTCTAAGTTTGAGTAATATTAACACTTATGCTTTCTAACTAACCTCTGTTGTTCACAGCCACCGCTAGTCCAAGCCATCTTTAACGGAGACCCAGATGAGATTCGTGTGCTCCTATGTAAATCAGAAGACGTCAATGCACTGGTATGAGTCAGTTTCTTCTGCTCTTCTCCTCACATGACTATATCTCATCCCTTTGTTACTTGCAGCACAACAGTCGAGGAATCCCATGGAAAGCTGCCAGAGATTTATATACGTTGGTTTCAGTAAAAGCAACAGGACACAAAATAGTTTTCAGGGTTATTCTTCTTCCAGGATATTTATTTATTCGGCTTGCCTGTCTGTGTCCGCCCTAATGGCTCCAGCAAGAATTAGCTTGCTGTCCGAATGTTTTATGAAGAGCCGCCGGTCACGATTTCAGGCTGGATGTGCAAACAGGTTCAGACAATGGACACGCTGAGATGTCACCACTGCCAGTGTGTGTGCACATTAGTGCTACAGGGATTTGTAAAGACTCCTTTGTTGTGCACCGCTTTGCAATGACAGACAATCAGCATATTCTATTAAGAAGTTAAAAAGTCTTAAAAAGGCCCAATTCTCTGTTAAAACGTTTTGACAAATTTTTATCTGCTCTACAATTCACATTAAATGCTTTTTCAAACTATTTCTTTGTCGAATTCATGCAGCATATTTCCAGTAGAAACAGGATTTTAGAGTAAAACATAAGGATCTTCAGGATTTTCTCAACATTCTGTAGATGTAAAATAAAGGTTAATATGAGTAGCCTATTCTTATTTCTTAAATACACTGTAAAACAAAACTAATCTACGTGTAGGTCTACTGTTGGTTAAAATGCTAAAGTTTGTATAGACTTGCATTGGTGGACTTGACTAGACTTTAAATTTGTCCTGGTTGTTAATTCACAGTATAGTGATGACACCAGAATACAACTATTTATAATTATGAAGTTGAATTATTATGTTTGAGACATTTGTCTCTGACAACATTATTAGACCTTTTTATTCCACTGGTAAAACGAAAAATTTGTCATTATCAGATTCCCTCTTGCATTATATTCAACATTATATAGGCTAAAGTAGTTGTAATATTGACAGTGTTGCACATTTATTCTCATGCACAACACTTTGTATTCGCTATGAAAAAAAAAACATATCAGATGCTTGTTATAATCATAACTGCACAATGCGATAGGATTATTTAAATGATGTGCGTGGTTTTGGTTTCACTTTCACTGGTCAGTGCGGCTCATGTCACGGCTGCTGTCACTTTGGAAAAAATAAAGCATACATGGAAATCATATTTCCCATGCGGCTCCCAAAAGATCACTTTAACTGAACGTTACTTACATCTATATTACCTGTTATTCACAGCCTATGTGAATTACAGTTAATATGTTTGTTCACTAAAAGTTGACATCATTCACCAGCACGCGTGTGTCCTCTCAGTAGTAAACAAACAAAATTTGTGATTTCGCAGCTGCAAATACCTCATAACATTAAGACAGAAATGACATTTTCGGGTTAATTATACCTTATGAATAAAGTGTGTGACACTTTTAACACCATTCGGAGGTGTTTGTGTTGCTGAGCAATATATATAAAACAACGTAAAGATTTGTGCGGCACCTTTATGCTTCGCCCGAACTTGAAATATATTTGGCTGAATGGTACAAATGCTGAATTGAGATCTTGTGGGGGCGTTGAATCATGATCGCAATCTTTTTTCGATTAATTGTGCTGCCCGATTTACATGTGCTAGTTGTGGTAGTTGTTTTTTGCTATAGGTAGTTGTAGATGGTATTGAAAAATGTCTGCAATTTTTCCAGACAAAAGTTATTATAGGTGCAAACTTACTGGTAGAAAATATACCACAATTTAAAGAGCTATTTACAAATTTACTACAATTGTAAAGGGTTAGCAAAAATCCTTGTAAAAATATTAGTAAATGTTTACATAATTGACTGTATTTTAAGCTTTGGTGAGCAAAAGCAGAGCAATGCATTATTTCACAAGCATTTAAAAAACAAATAGGCCCTAAAGATTTGAATGGCAGTCATGCGTTTTTCTTGTGTCATTTAAAATGCGTTTCATTCTGTGCTTGTTTGCTTTGCTTGTAGTTGGGGTCCTAAGCGAACTCACGTGGAGTAAAAGCCACAAAACCTTGATTTGATTCAACATCTTCTTTCCACCATCTCTGTCACCTGTCTCTTTTTCAGGATGCTGAGAAACGTGCTCCCCTGCATGCAGCAGCCTTCCTCGGAGATGCTGAGATCACAGAGCTCCTCATTGTGTCAGGTGTTTCTCTCTCCCTCCATTTCTTCATTACCTCAATTCTATAGTAGCTTTATAGACAACTCTTATAAAAAATGCAGTCCTTTAAAAGATTATGATTACTCAAGCTGAAAATTATGCCATTATCTATTTACAATCACATTGTTTTAAATTCTGTGTTTATCTATTTGGAATTGTATCAACATGAGGGTGAATGACAGACTATTTCTTTTGGGTGAACTATCCCTTTACTGTTCAATTAAACATTCCTCATTTTTTAGATATTAATAGTTTTATTTTTCTCTTTTACTACCTCATTTTAGGTGCACGGGTCAATGCCAAAGACAATATGTGGTTGACTCCACTCCACAGGGCAGTGGCATCACGTAGCGAGGTGGGGACAAACATGTTTCAGTGAGAACCAGATGTGTAATAATGTCACACAGCAGGATGCCTTTACAACAATGCTAATCATATGCAGCAGCTTCTGTGTGATTATAAATTAGGGTTGGGCGATGTTGACCAAGTTGGCATCAGATGATGTCTAATGTGAAACATCGAGATGGACGATGGCATCGTCGTCGTAGGGATGAATTACTTATGAATAATAAATTAATTCATAACAAAATAATAAATTGTAGCCTACTGTTTCAACTACCTGACCAGCTTGGTCTTTGTTTTACCCATAACCAAATCATACATAAATAAAGATAAGTTACACACAAATTACCACTTGACAATCACTTTTTCCGCATGAATAGGCAGAGTGGTCTGTGTCGTTATAATGGCTTCCACAAACTTGGTTGATAAAACAAAGTGCACAACCAACATTATCTGAGGTTTTTGCTAAAATTAGTAAGTACAAGCGTGAAAGCAAAAGATTGAAGCAGTGTACTGATGTTGTGACACATTACCTGATCGTTTCAAAAGACTGAAGAGCCGTTAGATAGAGACAAGATTAATTAAATATCATGTTTAGCAACTATAGTGAGACACAATTTAGCGGTACATCTTTAATAAACTGTCAGATGTGCACTGCTCTCTGGGGTTTTGTGCTCAAAGCACCCACTGACTGCCTGGAGCTCAGATGTGCACGTATGCTAGAGAGCATGACAGCGTGTGTGTGTGTGTGGTCACGTGATGTGCCTTTTCAACGTTATAGTGTGGAAGGAGGGCTGTTCAGAAATGCTAATTGAAATGCCCGTGTGGACGTGATTCGTTTTTGTTCTACAATTCCATTTTAAAACTAAGACGTATTAGTGTAAACAGGATCTAAGTGTGTGTTTATGAGCGGGTTGCTGCTGCGATGGGGGCGGGGTGGAGGATCGAGATGTCGGCTCAGCATCGTGATGTCTATCACACATCAGGGATAGACGATGGCATCGTCTGTCGACCCAACCCTATTATAAATGTATTTTTTTAACCCTTAATTCTGATTGGTCACATATTTTCCTACTGTCCCAATATAATGACATGATTTTCTTGAACTATTTTCAGGAAGCTGTTCGTGTGCTAATTCGTCATTCTGCTGATGTTAATGCTCGGGATAAAAACTGGCAGACACCTCTGCATGTCGCTGCCGCCAACAAGGCCCTGCGCTGTGCTGAGGTCATCATCCCACTACTGAGCAGCGTTAACGTATCAGATCGTGGAGGACGCACCGCCCTGCACCACGCTGCCCTCAATGGGCACACAGAGGTACTGCTAGTTGAAAACAAAATTGTGAAGTCCTTTTCAAAGGTGCACTAATTTCATTTTAAAGCGGACCTGCTATGCCTGTTTTAACGAAATGTTAAATAAGTCTCTGATGTCCCTAGAGTGTGTATGTAAAGTTTCAGCTCAAAATACCACACAAATAATGTTTAATAACTCTTTAAAACTGCCTCTTTTATACAAGAATAGACACACTGAAGACACCCATGATCAAGTAGTCTGGTGTGATGATGATGCAATAGCCCCTCCCCCTAAAATAGACTTGACACTGGGAGTTGATTCCTGTCTTGACACTAGAGAGTCCAGGAATTGACTCTTCTGAAGTTGATTCCCCATGCCTACTTCAGTTATTTTGAAAACAGCACACTGAACATTTACATGTATTTGAATAATTATCCATAAGTCACCATCTTTCAAGATTTATCTCACTTTTCTGGACACTCAAAGTGGTTTAATGAACAGTATAGAGTCCCCATCACTATATTAGGGCATTAGGTCCCACACAGACCACAGATTGAGCCTCCCCTGCTGGCCTCTCTTATATATTTTCCAGCAGTAACCTAATTTTCTAATGTGGTCTCCCATCCCAGATGTTGACCAGTTGAAGCAGTGAGCTAGCAGCCGACATTTTAAAGTCTTTCTGAGAAAACTTCCTGAGCACACAGTCCCTGTTGTTTGACACTAATTGTTGGAAATCCATTGTGGCAGCTCCACTATGGCAATTTTTAGATAGGAAGTCACATTCGCTCTGCTACATACACAATTTCCCACATGTTGTGAAAAATCTCAACAATGCAGAATGGGTTTGAAAGTCATTATATAAACTATGACACAAACACATAGAACACAATAAGGCTTCAGGAGACCTGTAATTACTGACACACTCATGCCTTATTGCCTGTTGAGACTGACACACGCACACTCAGTTTCTTAATGTTATTCACTTTCCTCTCTCTTTTTCTTCAGATGGTGAGTCTCCTTCTGGCAAAGGGTGCTAACATCAACGCTTTTGATAAAAAAGACTGCCGTGCACTACACTGGGCAGCATATATGGGTGAGGGGATGTCCAATAAAACTTGTGACACTCTGCACACACATGCAATGTTTACGCTTCAATTTTGAATTAAGACGCAAAATATTAGTTACCACGGGGCTGTCAATAAAATCACAGCTTATGCAGTCTGTATTCAAATAGGGTGGGTGACATCATGCACTGTGTTTTACAATAATATTGTATATATTTTATTTAGTTTTTGAAGGAATAAACCCTTGATAAAGACTTGTTTTGCTTTTGAATAAATTGTTTAAAGGAATGATTTAATGACATCTAATTTCGACTTCACAGTTCTACATTTATGCAATACAAAAATAGATTTTGTTGATGCTGATTTCATTTGATTGGTAAATATCTATAGTGCATCGTTGTTGTAATTGCATATATTGGTGAAATGTAAAGATGTTACGTGATATACAATATATTGCGTAATATTATATTAATATATAATATTAATATATTAGTAATTATATATATTAAAAGAATTGCCTGTATTAAGATTGAACTAAAAAGGCAGACTTAATTAAATTTGTTCTCATTTGATTTAATTTATTTTTATTTGAATTTAATGTAGATTTTAATTAAATTTAATTATATTGGTTTTGGAATTTAATTAAATAAAGTTTTTTTAAATTTTTTTTTAAATATTTTCAATTTAATTAAATTTATATACATTTAAATCAAATTAAATTGAATTGGTTTTGGAATTTAAGTTAATATAATTTAATTAAATTTTTAATATAATAAAAAATATTTAATTTAATTGGGTTGTATTTGGAACTTAATTCAATTTAAATGTAATTTTTGAAAATTGTAAAATGTAAAATTTTTAATTGAATGGAATTGAATTTGGATTTTATTTAAATTAAAATCGATTTATAATATAATTATTTTTTTAATTTAATTTAATTAGATTGCATTTGGAATTTAATTTAATTAATTGCTTTTTTAATTTAATTTAATTTTTAAATAATTTTTTATTATAATAATGACATATATCACATTTAATGTCTAATCTATTCTTTATCTCTGCTTTACACTCTTGTAGGTCACTTAGATGTAGTGTGTTTACTGGTGAGCCAAGGGGCCGAGATCAGCTGCAAAGACAAGAGAGGATACACACCTCTACATGCCGCCGCTTCTAACGGTCAGATCGCTGTCGTCAAACACCTGCTCAGCCTGGCCGTAGAGGTACTCAAACGTTACATATAGGAAGGAGAGTCTAGCTTTAGCTGACCTTTATGTTGTTTGTTTGACAGATAGATGAAGCCAATGCCTTTGGGAATACGGCCCTGCATGTTGCGTGTTTTAATGGACAGGACGCAGTGGTCAGTGAGCTGATAGATTACGGTGCTAATGTCAGTCAGCCTAATAACAAAGGCTTCACTCCTCTCCACTTTGCTGCTGCGTCCACTCATGGTGCCCTCTGTCTAGAGTTCCTGGTCAACAGCGGAGCAGATGTCAATGTCCAGGTATGTCTACTTGGACTAAATATAGACAGACAGTCCAAATCATGTGTGCTTTATGCTAATGTTGTCTTCTCAGAGTCGCGATGGGAAAAGCCCTCTTCATCTGACGGCTGTTCATGGGCGGTTTACACGGTCCCAGACGCTCATTCAAAACGGTAAAATGTTTTTTTTAAGCATCTACGACCCACATAGAAATCTAAGGGCAAATAAAGAACAGTTCACTCTTACTGGAGCCCAGGGAATGCTTATGTAACTTATGGTAAAAAAATTAGTTGCCCAAATTTGTTTGTTAAGGGAAAATATTAAATATTTTTTAAAAGCAGCAAAAATCAAGAAAAACACTAAAATATATAAATTTTTTAAAATTTGTTAATGTTTTGTGTAATATTTTGCATAAATGTAAATGTATTGTTTTCCTTTTTCTAAAGATGTTGGCTGATTAAAATATTTTAATAAATATATCTATTTGCTTAATCTGTTTTAGTCAAATGCACCAAAATATATCACCAATATTCTCTGAGAAATGGATAAAAATATTCATTTCCAAATAGGGTGTACTCATTTATGCTGAGCACTGTATATTTTTAGGCTACATTTTCATATACATATATTCATACGGCTGCATATATACACACATACATTTGTCATTTCAATGGCAGGGAAAAATACATATATGCAAGCACCTATTTTTGCAGTATTTCGAAATATATGTTGCATATGACATATAATACATATAGTTTATATGTCAAATTCAAATATAAACTGAATATAAATGTCATATGTATTTTGCATGCTTTTCTAAGTATCAGATTTCTGTATGGGGATAGTTGCATTCACATTTAGATTCTGATGTTAATTTGCAATGATTTTTATGCAGGAGGAGAGATTGATTGTGTTGATAAGGATGGAAACACTCCACTGCACGTTGCTGCTCGATATGGTCATGAACTTTTGATTAACACTCTAATAACGAGTGGAGCCGACTGCACAAGGTTTGAGTCTACCTTTGGATTTTGATTTAAAATCTTGTTAAATAATCACTGCACGTCTCTGATATACTGTTCTCCTTGCAGAAGAGGCGTACACGGCATGTTCCCTTTGCATTTGGCAGCTCTGAATGCTCATGCTGACTGCTGCCGGAAACTCCTCTCTTCAGGTACAGACTACACCACCAAATCAGAAACTGCCATTGGACTACCTTGATTTATCACTGTAAACCTAGATTTTTGGCATAAATGCGCATGAGGCCACACATAAAATATTTGAATATTGCTCTGAAAAGGAATGGGATCAGCAAATGTTCGTTCTCTCTGCGATTTCCATAATCATTTATAAAAACAATAATAATGAAGCAATCCACTCAATAAAATTAGTTATTCTTGCTAAATGAGGCACTTAATTTTTTTCCAAATATATTTTTATTGAATGTTTTTGATGCAAAAAAATATGAGACATTTATATTGAGTACATCATTCATATCATTTGAATTCTGATCCTTTCATGAAAACTATAATACAGATAATAAGTTAAGTTGTAATTAAATAAACAAATAAACATAAAAAGCACATAAAATACAATAGCACTTAATTCTAATTAAATTTAAAAAAATTCTGACCCCAAAGGTTGAATTTTAGTTTAGTTTATATATATATGTGTGTATGTATGTATGTATGTATGTATGTATGTATGTATGTATGTATGTATGTATGTATGTATGTATATATATATATATATATATATATATATATATATATATATATATATATATATATATATATATATATATATGTATATGTATGTATATATATATATATATATGTATGTATGTATATATATATATATATATATATATATATATATATATATATATATATATATATATATATATATATATATATATAGTACAAAGGACAGACAAAACAATTCAAACCACACAATATACATTAAAAAAGACAGTTATGCTACAATTTCATCAAAGGTCACTGATAATGCTCCTCAGTAAGCATTTATCAACAACAATAAATGGCATTCTGAGATTTCTCCAAGTGACAGATAAACTTATAGATCAAATATCTCATCAAAGCAAAAAATGATCGAACTCTTACCTTACAGAATAGCTCACTTGTACAACACCATTTGTTTTAAGAAGAATCTTCATACAATCATTGTATGTAACTTGCAGCTTTATGGAGACTCTTTTTTTTTTTTTAAATTATACCACAGAGGAACTGTGTATAAAGAACTGCAAGTTCTAAAGAGTTTTACCGTAACCTGCTCTTAACACAAATAAAACTTTCTCACCAGCATATTTGCTTGAGCATTTAGCCTTCGACGTTCCCTGTTTAGGTCTGGCATGCCCTTATCTGCTATTTTAACTCTGACTCTTGATTGTGGGTTTGCTGCTGTATGAAATCATAGACTGTAGATCTGTTCTTTTTAAGTTGTTCTGCTTAGTTGCACACATTTTTGTTCTCACCTCTGTAAGTGATGGGTGTTTGTCTTGTCTTTCCTGTGTGCACTGTCTTTGTTTTTCCTGCACTAACATCCTTTCTCTCTCTGTGTCTCTCTTTCTCTCACACCGTCTCTTTCTTGGACTTCTTTTTCCTCCATTTCACACTTTCCCCCTACTGCGGTCTGACACTGTGGCTGTCTGCGTCTGGTTGTGGGGACACTTTCCTCTTCTGTGCACTGTATCCTTCCTCCTCATCCTTCCATTCCTCTACAGGACGGAGGTATAGCATAATGTGCCCTCTCAGTAATGACTCGGTCCTGTCTGCAGGCTTCCAAATCGATACGCCTGATGACCTGGGGAGGACATGTCTGCACGCTGCAGCCGCAGGAGGGTGAGTCTGTCAATCTGCAGATCTGATTTTTACTTGTTGAGCTGCAGAGTCAGATGGGATTGTATATAAGATGTGTGCTATATTAGAACAACTAAAGCTGGTCTGTGAACACTTGATTACTCAATTTAAATATATGTTTTTATAACTAGAGTTATAAAACTTTTTGTTTTTTCATTGTGGCTGTGGGTAATTTATAGGAATGTCAAGATCTGTTTTTTGGCCCTAGAGTCTGACTCAGTTGATTTTGAGTATCTACCGAAACCCGATCCGATACTTCTAGAGTACATAAGTTAGGTTTATTTATAAACTTATTTCGAGAGGATCACATGGCCATGATTGTTCTCAGCTGTTCCCGCATCAGCTCGCGATTGATTGTGCAATCAGATGATTCCTAGCTCACTATAAATAACCAGAGTTTTTCTTATCTTATTATCTTCACCTGGAAGAAACCCCCCTCCCACTCCCCCTTCATTCCAGTTGGGCGACACCGCGGCCCAGTGATTAGCTCTGTTGCCTCACAGCAAGAATGTCTATGGTTAAAGTCCCTACTAAACCAGATGACATTTCTGTATGGAGTTTGCTCTTTCTCCCCATGCTTGCATGGGTTTCCCCTAGGCTTTCCGGTTGCCTACCACAGTCCAAAAACACTCAACCTAAGTAAATTGAACACACAAAATTTATACCGTAGCCAAGCTCTTAGTAAGTACACCTCTCCTCAGTCATCCATATCCGTAATTTAGTTAGAAATAAGCCGGGGGGAGTTCATCGAGATCTACCTGAGCTCAAACTCCCTCCCGTTTGCAGGGCGAGAGGGAAGCCCAGGGCTCGAGGATCTCATAAGCTCGGGCCTCTCTCCTGGGACAGCATGCCAAACAAGCTTTTATTATCAATCATCAACTAAGTGTGAACACTTGAAAGAAATAAAGAAAAAAGAAACAGATCCAGGGTGTTCCTTATTTTTTATTTACTTCACCTTAATTTAACATTCAACAACTCTGTTAATAAACAGAGCACTTCTGTAAGGTAGCTTGGATAATCAAGCAATAAACTAAATAATTTCTTCACTTTTGGACTTTAGTGCAACAGTTAATATAAAAAATATAAAAACAAATAGCACCTCAACTTAAAAAACCCTACAGGCAATCGCAAGTTTACATATCTCACAGTTTGCTATGGGAATGTTGCCGCCATCAACTTTATAATAATACCATCAGATCACAGGCATACTCGCACTTTCTGCATCAAGCTCAAAAAAGAGATCAAACTCTGTGTCACCGCATAATTAAAGATGTGTTAAAAAATAATGAGAACATATACATATATACATATATATTTGAGTTTTAATTGGGAGGTAACGTCCTATTTCGATCGAGTTGAAAGCCATGTGAACAAACCCGATGTCCAATCATGGGCTCAGATCTGGCTCTCCCTAGTAATTTATATTTTGATCATTGGAAGATGACAGATTTGTCAACAGGTTGTCAAATGTGACATCTGTATATACACATCTATGGTTGTGGTGATGATGACCAAGTTTGTGTTTCAAAAACATCTTTCAAAATTGCTAAAGCAAAAACAATTCTCAAATCTAATCAGAGAAATCATATATAATACATTTCTTTTAAATAGCCGAAATAACTAGTGCATGAATAGGATATTTCAAGTGTGCATATGCATTGTAGAGCAACAAAATGATTAAACCTTTAATTAAAATGATTGGGCAATTTAACTGTAAAAAGGCACTTCCTTTCCTTTAGCTGAGATGTAGAGGATAGCAGTTTTACTATTTGCATTTGCAGTTTCACTGTCTTGTGCATTTGATCTCTCTGTTTCTGATCTGACTTTTTGATACTGCAATATTATGCGAAACTGGTAGGAAAATTTAGAAGTGATTAAACTAATGACTAACCCTTTGTGAGACCTGCTGTGTGCCCACATATCAGGTCAAGGCCTGAAGTCCAAGCTAATCTCACTCTCTCTCTCTCTCTCTCTCTCTGTCTCTAGAAATGTGGAATGTGTGAAGCTATTGCTCAGCAGTGGAGCCGATCATAACCGCAGGGACAAACATGGAAGGTGAGTTCTTGAGTTCCTGGTAAACATTTATGTCAAGGCATTTATCCAACTAATTGCTGAGTTGTCCAGTTCATCACAGACAGTATACATATCTGTGCAATTGTGTGCAGTTTTGTGCTATTCTTGGTCAGTGCTATGAAATGTAATGCAAATGGCAGCTTTTTTCAGATGTTTTCACAGCTGTTTATAGAACCACCGATCAGCACTTATTACTGCATACATTAAATGAAATCATCCCTTCTGTAGTAGTTTGTTCTATCATGCTTATATTTGTCATATTATTTCCTGTCTTTTGTTATGGATGTCGACAGGACCCCTCTTCATTATGCGGCAGCTAGTCGTCACTTTCAGTGCCTGGAGACTTTGGTGTCCTGCGGTACCTGCATTAACGCCACTGACCAGTGGGGGCGCACTGCTGTTCACTACGCTGCTGCTTCCGACCTGGACAGAAGGTACGTGCATCATTAAACAAGGATTACTCTCATAATTGGTAAAAATAAAGATACATATAAAAAAAATATTGCGCTTTAAGCTTTTTAGACTAAATATTATGACGGATTTAAAGTACACATGAAATCAAAACTAACCATACTGATTTTATTTTTATTTTAGAAAAAAATGGCTGCGTTCAAAAACCGCCTACTACTCAGTAGGTACTGCATTTGAATTTACATGTACTACTCGGCCGTTAGAAAAGTACATTCCATACAGTTTAATTGTGAGAAGTATGAATGAAATTCGGGCATACTACATCCGCCATGCGTTAGTTGCGTCGCTTCATTCCCATTCATAAATTCTCTCGCAGAGCATCATGGGATAGCGCAGCATGCATGGGATGCGCACTTCAGAATCTCGCCGGAACGAGTAAGTCATTCAGGTACTTCTCGCAATCTGATTTTTGAATTCTATGAATTCGAATGTACTACTTGGCTCACGCACTGATTTTAGCTTACTGTATAGTATAGAAACATGTGGTTTCAGACGCAGCCAATGTTTTGCCTTTATAATCTAAAAATTAAATCTAAAAATGCACTTCCTGTTTGTTTTTAGTTAGATTTTCAGATTATGTCTGTCTGAGGTATTTGGCTTGGTTACCATACTTAACCACACCAACTCCACTCCAACTGTCTGTTAAGGCTTGTACACACTGGGACACTTTTCATTTGCGTTTATCGTCAGCGTTTTTCGAGGCGTTTTTCACTTTCAAACCCAAGTAATTTTCACTGATGTCGAGCAGAAGAGTAAGCAAAATCACTCCTTGACGTTAGATGGTGCTACACAACTTTAAGCTTCTGACAACCGCTTGTAACATTGAGGAAGAATACAGAAAGTTCACAAGCTTGTTATTAAAATTACTGGCGATTCCAGCAAGCATGGATGGTTCAAGTAGCAGCTCCAGTTGTAGCGATGAAGAAATGATTATTGTTCCCTAGAGCAATAAGCAGCTCCTCGTTTTTCAATGTGCGCTCGCATTGACCGTTTTGCGCTTGAGCGCCTTTAAGTGCTGTTTATTGTAACTTCAGCAGCTCTATGCATGTGAACAAAAGTGGCAAGTTGATTGGTGGAGAAGGTTTTGATGTGGCGAGTCAAAACAAAAGCAAAAAAAAAAAAAAAAACTAGCTTGAGGCGTTTCTTTAAAAAATGACACTTACGCCTGCCATTTTGCGCATTGGTTTGCACGATCACATTGGCGCTCTTTATGTAGTCATGAGGTGTTAAACGTCGTCGGGAAACGCGAGCAAAAATCGTCCTGGTGTGAACGGGCGTTTAGCTTGTAACAACTCTCTTGAATCCCTTTTCCCGATCTTTATGAATGACATGCCTGTTTTTTTTTTACATGCAATTAGCTTGCAGTATAAAATACAAGCCACGCCCACTGTTTTGTCATGTTATATTTTGTTTCTCTAGGAACTGTGACACAATAAAACAGCTTCCGGTTTATGCAGACTTTAAAGGTTGAAAAAGAAAAGCCTACTTGGTTTTAATATGCTTACTTTAGAGTATGTGCACTGTCCAATCCACTGCCTTTAATTTTTTTCCGTTTGGTTATTGGATTGTTTTTGATGATGCTGTACAAACTCAACATATGTGCTCTAAAAAGATGTAGCCTCATCTAATGTCTATGAGCAAGGTTTTCATAGTGGTTCATAAAAAAATTTGATTACATCTTTAATGCCCTCCAACCTTTTTTGGATATCGCATGGGCATAATTAATGTTACAAAAATATTCACATTCGTGTGTTTGTGTGCACTTTTGATCAGTTATCAAAAATGTTGGTTTGTGTTAAGCACTTTCTGCTGACAGATTTTGCAGCACGCACTGTGTTGTTGATTTTTAATGCTAGTTTGTATTTGAAGCAATGGGATGGTGGAGTTAAAGGTGCTGTGAAGTGCTTTGAAATGTGCAGTTTTCATTCAAAATTTGACCTAATCTCAACAGAAACATGAAGGCAGGGCGGGACCTGGAGTAACTCCTCCCCTTTAAAAAAACAGTCAGTAGTATTTTCCTCACAGCTCTACCAGTAAGAGTGGTTGAGCTCAAGTGCATTAAATAAAAAGCAAATGAGAAGCCTTAGGGGGGCGGGGCATGTCAGATACTAGAGAGCATTTGATTGGTTAAGATTTGATAATAAACTGAAGTATGATGTGACATGAAAAAAAATTGTTGATCCATTTAGGCGGAAGTGACAAACTGCCAGCTTTGGGTGTTCATGGAAGGTTTATAGCTCATTAACGGAAATTTTGTCATTGTTTTGGAGCACATTAGCTTATAGACATTCTTAAAATGAACATACTGATTGTTAAATCTTAAAATCTTAATTTAAATTTCACAGGATTTTATTTTATTTTATTTTATTTTAATTTATTTATTGACTAAGGGTAAAACACCCTCTAGCTGAATATTTTACAGCACACAAATAGACCACACTTTGGCCAAACTAAATGTAACTTACAGTTCTAGGTGCATTTTTAACCCAATGAAGTGGGTTCGACACAGGCATCAGGTGAAATGGAGTGCAGCACCAGTCCTCTTCTCCAGAGACTGCTAGCAGCTACAGTAACACATATATCTGTTACCATGGCAACCACGGGCTATTTTTAAGTCTCTTGTCATTGGGGTAGTTTATGTGCAGAGACGGGGGTTGACGTCAAGTTGATACGACATACGGAAACACCTTTAATTTTGTCTAATTTAATTAGCTGCTATAATTTACAAGGAATTTTGTGAATAAGTAAAGAGATGTGTCATACTATAGTGTCATTCATTCATTTATGTGTGTGAGTTAGTTATGATGTGTGTGATTATTAAATAGACACATTTTGTGATATTAATTATATATATATATATATATATATATATATATATATATATATATATATATATATATATATATATATATATATATATATATATATATATATATATATATATATATATTTATATAAAATAATAACCGATGAAGAATTTTATTGTCACAGTTAGAGGAAGGAGGACCCAAATGCAGAATGAGTGCAGGGAGTGTTTATTGACAATAATATGTGAAAAAGGGGTTAAGTGAAGCACAGTTCAATGGTGTAATGGACAGGGTAGTGCTGCTGAGTCCTGAATGGAGCAGACAGACAAAGGAAGTTGTGTTGGAGAGTCCTGTTGAAGTAATCAGCGGCCACAAAATGCTAGGAGAACAGCAGACTGAGCCGGGATGCTCAGGCCAGGCAGGAGGTGGTGAAGGCCTTGGATGAGACACTGCTGATCAGTGATTCTGGAGAGTTGTGGTCTCACTGTGGGCAGGGCTGGACAAAGACAGAGAGAGACGAGACAAACACAGACACAGGCTGTTTTGCAATATGTGTTCTTCAGCGACCATGCATCCTCATGTTCTCGTGTAATGTCAACGTCAAGTTTAGTTCCAAAAACTCAGGACCACAAGTATGGAGGACGTGTGAAAGTTCCCAGATGTGTTTTTGTAATCGAGGACACATCGATGCAGACTTGAGCAGAAAACTTGCTCGCAAAGTCCCAGAAGTCCTTGCGGCTGAATAAAGGGGGTGGGAAGTGCAGCATTCTATATAGATTTAGTATTAAAGTTCAGAGATCTAACTTATCTCAGAAGTTTCCGCAAATGAAATGATGAAAGTAAACATTACCATGAAAATTTGAATAGAGGCATAAGCGCATTAAGGGTGTTTATTTGCTGAAATTTGTATTTAAATCTGTTTTATTTGTATTGTGTAAAGTATATTTGTAAGGTATTTATGCATAGTATATATTTTGAAAAGGGGAAAAACAATAAGTCATTGTATGAATGCTTTAGTATTTAAATTTCCCATTAAAAACGTGTGAAGGTCACATGACCAACAGGAAGAAGCACGGAAGAACGCAGCATCTCATTTCTCAGAGGACGTGTTCTCTGTTCTCGTGGCCTTCTGAGTTCGTTCTTCCAAAGTAACTTGGCAAGAACGCAAGTCTGTTCTCAGCATTCTTGGAATTTAGAAACAGCCACAAAGACAGGGCAACTAAACTAAGAAACAAAATAATAAAACAAATGGAAAACTAAAGCTGTTAAAAATAAAACCAAAGAGAAATTAAATTGTATTCAACTTACTGAAATAAAACGGGAAATATATCCAGTAAAAAGGAACTAAACACTTAAAACTACTAATAAAATAAAGATAAATAGAATAACTTAAGAAAATTTTAAAAAGGTGAACTAGACTGGGATGACACCGAAGGCCTACTGAAAAACCACAAACATAAACAAACATTAGACAAAGACAACTCAAACTAACCAATAGCAGCATAGAGAGAAACACGCACGGTCAAGTCACAAGCAACAATAAGTAACATGAAATACAAGATGCAACAATAAACTGACAAAGACATGAGGGAAGAGAGCACAATATAAAAGGAGGAAAGAACATGAGGACCAGGTGTAAACATTGAGACTTACGAGTACTAGATGAGGGCTGAATAATGGGGTGTGGCAGTTGGAAACAATGAGGGAGGAACAGAGGAGCACATGGTGAACACAAACACAGGTTGAGCCATGTGCTCAGACACAACATAAACAGACACGTTGAACAAGGACAACACAGACACAACATCTAGCATTGACCCATGACATTCATTCATTCATTTTCTTTTCGGCTTAGTCCCTTTAATAATCTGGGGTCGCCACAGCGGAATAAACCGCCAACACTTAACAAGCAAATGTTTTAGGCAGCAACTCATCACTGAGAAACATCCATACACATTCATACACTACAGACAATTTACCCAATTCACCTATAGCATTCACCTATAGCACATATTTTTGGACTTGTGGGGGAAACCAAAGCACCTGGAGGAAACCCATGCGAACATGAGGAGAACATGCAAACACGGGGAGAACATGCAAACTCCACACAGAAACGGCTGTGAGGCAAACGTGCTACCCACTGCGCCACCGTGCAGCCAGACCCATGACAGTTATGACATAACCTTTCTGACATGGTACCACAGTTACAATATAATTAGTTTATTCATGTTCTCATCTTTGTAAAAACGTAACAAACAAGAACAAAATCATAATAAATCAACATTCACTTATCACAAATAATAATAATAATAATAAAGCAATTTCTAGCTGGATAAGTTCATTCTAATAATTCAATTTATGAGCCAAGCCTAAACAACAAATTCACACGCTTATATTAGGTGGACATGGCAACCTTCCAAGTATCAACAAAACGCAAGGCTGAACATTAATTTAGGAGGGTTTGCTCTCATTTAAATGGTCACTCTTAAAACTTTCCAGTGTGTGTGTGTAGCCATTCATATTATTCACAGCCTTTTTTTTTCTTCAAATGAGTGACTTGATTAATTATTGAGTGAGAAGTGTCTGTGTGTGATTCTCTCTGAAGGCGGCGTGTGGTCCTGGAGCCGGAGAGTGACGGAGTTCAAGCTGAGAGGGAGAAGGAGGCCGCTCTGTGAGTTCCCTGGAACGGTCCACATCTGCTCAGCCTCATCTCTCTGTCCCCCCTCTGTGTCCACATGTCCCACCGTTCACTCCTACTGTTTACGTGTGTGCTGTTCTGATGCCAAAACACTGGATGCTTATGTCTGTGTGCGTCTTTAACCTCATCATTTTCATGTCTGGGACAAACTAAATGTATTTTCCTTCTCTTCCCTCTCTTTATATGCATTGTTTTCTGTTATTTCAATGTATTATTGCACATAATCTATATGTTTATATATGCGTGTGTATATTACATGTTCAGTCTATGTTATTTCCCTGCTGAAAAAAACAGCTTAAACCAGCCTAGGCTGGTTGGCTGGTTTTAGCTGGTCAACCAGGCTGGTTTTAGAGGGGTTTTGGCCATTTCCAGGTTGGTTTCCAGCCATTTACAGCCTGCTTGATCAGCTTAGCCAGGCTGGGAGCTCCCAGCCAAAACCAGCTGTGTCCAGTTTAAGCCAGGCTGGTTAAGCTGGTTTTAGCTGGTCATTTTCCAGCCTGACCAGCTAAGACCAGGCTAGAAATGACTGGAAACCAGCCTGGAAGTGGCCAAAACCCCTCTAAAACCAGGCTTGTTAACCAGCTTAAATGAGCCAACCAGCTTAAGCTGGTTTAAGCTGTTTTTTTTCAGCATGGGAGCAAGTACTTGACAACGCCAACAATAAATAAATACCTGACCACAGGACTACAGTATATATTATATATACAGTCTGGTTCTCGAATATGATAGCCTGCGGTATTCTGCAATATCAGAACTCTTACAGCCTCTTCACTCTTGTGTATTACTCTGCCCACATATAGTGACAGCAGATCAATAAACTCACTACAGTTTGACAAATATGTTTTGTCATCACCTGTTTCGTCATCAGTTTAGACATTACGCTAGAGAATCATTCAAACACTAGCTCTAAAGTGACGGTGGTGAATTAGTAATGGCTTCTGCTGTTCTGACGTCAGCTGCAGATGTGAATGAATGGCAGAAGAAAGTAGTTCCTCATACAGAATGGTTTTTAGACTCTTGTCTAAAAAAATGTTTCATTTTTCTTTTTGATATACACGATCATGCTGTCAAAATGCTGTATAAGGCAAGGCAAGTTTATTTAAATAGCACATTTTATACACAGTTGTAATTTAAAGTGCTTTACATAAACTGGAATTAAAGCATAAATAAAATAGAAACAAATAATATAAAGACAGATGAAAACAGCATAACGACAGTTTTTCCATATTCCAAAACACCGGTGTATCATAATTTCTGCGATATGGCTGTATATTATCACTGCGCAGGCCTCCCACCAGTGTCAATTCATAGCCGTATTGCACTGCTACTCGTGTGATATTGCTCATATATATGTTTTATTTTATTCTTTTACAACATGACATCCCCATTTTCTAACATGCAAAATAAAGCATTTTATTGTCCTTTTGAAAAGAGATTGATTGACATGCACAAAAAAGTTAAATGAAAAGAAAACACTTCTGTTTGAGTACTTTGTTTAAATATTCTATTTGTTTAGAAATATATATTTTTAATTATGTTGTTCTTGATTAAAGCAGTTAAATGTAATCTGTTTTTACATTTCTGTATGGAAATGTAACATGTGTCTTATACTTCAATGCAACAGTTTTGTTTTTCTTTTTAAGTAAGTATGTGTTTATATAAATGTTATTTATTTCTATGCGTGTGTTTGCAGGTGTCTGGAGTTCCTGTTGCAGCATGGCGCTGGCCCATCGCTTAAAGATAAACAAGGCTACAGTGCGGTTCACTATGCTGCAGCGTACGGCCACAGACATTGCTTAAAACTGGTGAGAATACAATTATGTCCTGTGTGAGCTTCAGGGCACTTCCTCTGTTATCAACGGTCACTACAACATTACATTTAAATATGTGACCTAACATGCAAATGGGTTTTGTCCAATGTTTGGTTTCCTTCTTGGGTTCTAAAATGATATACATTTGAAGTCAGAATTATTAGCCCCCCTCTAGAAATTTGTTTCTTTTTTAAATATTTACCATATGATGTTTAACAGAGTAAGGACATGTTCACAGTATGTCTGATAATATTTTTTCTTATTTGTCTTCTTATTTGTCTTCTTATTTGTCTTTCTTAAAAGTTTTATTTGTTTTATTTTGGCAGTTTTTAATTAAAAAAAAACATTTTAAGGTTAAAATTATGAGCCTCTTTAGGCTATATTTTTTTTCGATAGTCTGCAGAACAAACTATCGTTATACAATAACTTGCCTAATTACCCTAACCTGTCTAGTTAACCTAATTTACCTAGTTAAGCCTTTAAAAGTCACTTTAAGCTGTATAGAAATGTCTTGAAAAATATCTAGTAAGATATTATTTATTGTCATCATGGCAAAGATAAAAGAAATCAGTGATTACAGATAAGTTATTAAAACTATTATCCTTAGAAATGTGTTGAAACAATCTTCTCTGTCAAACAGAAATTGGGGATAAAATAAACAGGGGGGCTAATAATTCAGGTGGCTAATAATTCTGACTTCATCTGTATATATTAAAACGATTGTTTACCAAAAAATGAAAATGTACTCAGGCTCAAACCATACAAGTGTTTCTTTTTCCTGTTGAACACAAAATAAGTTATACTGAAAAACTTTGAACCATTAACATCGTAGTAAAAAAATAATTCCTATGGAAGTACTATGTTTCTGACATTCTTTATCCATCTCAAGTATCATGTTTTGGTCAACAGATCAAGGAAACTCAAACAGGTTTGCATGAGTAGATGATGAGTAACTCATGACAGAAGTCTTCAACCTATTGTGCGACACCTGCTGGTGAAGTGAATATGTTTATTATTCAAAAATAAGTGTTCTTTTATTCTGGAAATGTTTAAAAATTTAGGCATTTTGGCAAGAAATTAATAAATGTTTAGATAATATATTCCATATCCCGATCGATTTTTTTTTCCTTCTCAACGCTATACTTAGGCCTAAAAAATCCTATGTTAGAAGAAGAATTTGACAAAATAACTGCTGAAAATTTTGCTGATAGCCTGTAAAAAAGCCATAAACACAAAATGGTTACAGCTCTAAATACCTCAAATTAGTGACTGTTTTGACATAATTTATTAAATCTATTAGATGGAGAGGCTAATAATGAACTGTCGTTTACAGTCTGAGAAGTTTAATGAGACATTGAGAAAACATGTAGAATGTATTCTTCCATTAAGACCAGATTTACTATAGAATGAAGTCTGAAAGATGTGAATGTTATTTTGTTTAATTTTGTTTATTATTTTTTGCAATGAGAGAAAATATTAAATAAAGACAGCGAGAAGAACAATACCCATTTAAAAAATAAACTAATAAATAAAAATTTACATTTAACATCCCAAAAGCACCATCCTCACAGTTTCATATGTATATAGTTTACGTAATAAAAATAAAGAAAAGGCTAGACTGGGTGCCACAATAAGGGTTAAAAAAGTACATAATTGTAACTGAAAAGCAACAAATCCGTTTAATCTGTTTTCTTTTTGACGATATGCAAAACAGTTACGAGTGTAATGTTTTGATTGTTTTTATGATGTTTTTATCCTTAAAGCATTAATGTAACTTCCTTATTTACTTATTTATGGACATTTTTTTTGTATTTTATAATTTCATTTATTTTTACAGTTTCTGGATTCGGATGTTTGATTGTTTTGTGTACCCAATGTGGAAAACCCTATATACAATACATCTGTATGTAAATTTGGAAACTGCAATAAAAGCTAAATAAAAAAATAAATAAATAAGTGTAGGGCAGTTTAATTCAAGACAAGTCAAGCTGAGCTTATTGTCATTTTGCTACATGTGTGGGCAAACAGTGGAACTAACTGTCATGTCTTGCAGGACCACAGTGCTATGTTTGTAATTTATAAATGTGAACAACACATAACCTAAGACAGACTGTACAAGTATTTTTACACAAGACAGAACAGTATTGTTCTACATATTGTACAAATGAGGTATTGAAAAGAATTTGTGTAACATGATTTGTGGTAAACAAGTAAACCTTGTTTTCCTTATTGAGTCCTTGTAAGTTGTAGTTTAGGTAAAGTGTCTGGTGCATATAGAGGGAAAAGTGCTTCTACAGGTGGTTTGTCAAGTCCACTTACCTGTGCGAGGCGCACTCAAAAATGTTTTTTCTGGAGTCCAACGAGAATAGCTGTAATTCAGATCATATTTGATTTCAGCTTTTGGACAGAGATGAAAACCATCAAGATGACATGGAGAACAACCAAACCAGAAGCCCTTTACATCTGGCTGTGAGTCCAAATTTACATCTTTAAAAGCACAACATGTATGATTTTTTTTCATAAAAAATTTCCAAAAACCACTAGAATAGTAATATACATTTGGCTGACTCATGTTTACATTACCCCAAAGATTTCAAATAATGTTAAAATCCAGAAAAATAAGCAATTTTAAGTAGTGACAAAGGTCATGACCTTTCTAATGACGTCATACACCCTCAATTCCCGGTTTGGTTTTATAAAAGCAGGGAAATGCCAAAGATGCTTTAAAATGTTGTGCATTTTATCAGACTGCACAGAGCATGTTCATGACAGAAAGAACTAGAAGTGGTCGACTGTGACATAACTCCATTGCTTGAATACTTTAGCTCACCCATAAACATAATTTATGCATGATTCTCTTAAGATGTAATTAAGACAACACCTATGATTCCACACTTACACTATCATCAAACTTTGCCTTTGTTTGTTGTGAATATGTTCCCTCTAATGGCAAAATTACATAGTGAGCCTTTTAAATGTACACACACACACACACATAGTAGTAGCACATTTTTGAAAAACGTCTTTTATTCTAACTAAGAGTACATTTATTTGATGGAAATGCATTAAAACTGTATATTAAGAAATGTTTTTACACTTTAACTGTCATATCATTCTTTTAAACACGCTAAAATCAATCATAGTACCTTTAGAAACGGCTGAGCACTGTTATCTACTACCTAATGCCACATTTTTCACAGAAAAACAGAGCTTAATAGGTTTGATCACCACAGATTACTTGCTTAAATAGGAGTAATATTTGAGAACACGTTTAGAATTTGTACACCTTTCAATGTGTGTATGTGTGTCTAGGCATATCACGGGCACGCGCAGGCTCTAGAAGTGCTCTTGGAGGGTCACTGTGAGGTGGATCAGGGGGATGAAGTTGATCGGACTCCACTGGCCCTTGCTGCTCTCAGGGGCCACACTGACTGTGCTCTCACACTTCTGAACCACGGGGCTTCCCCGAGAAGCAGAGATACTGTCAGAGGACGTACGCCCATCCACCTTGCAGGTGTGGTGGAAACTATTCTGCACTTTTTTTAATGCATTATTGTTTGTGATTGTTACGTGTTTAATTTATGTTGGATGAGATGTAACATTCAGTCTCTAATGGTGCTGGGTGAAAATGAGAAAATGTTGAGCGAGAAGATGGATAAGTGAAACAAAAATTATCAATTTATTAAACTGAGAATATCAAACAATGAATATAGAAATTTAGATTTGTACTTTTTTTGTAATTTAATCAAAAACAGGACTGTTGCCAAAACAAAGTAATAAATATATAACAAAACAATCTAACTAAACTCCAATCCACTAAACTTACCAAAGAAAAATGCAGAAACAAACCCGTAATCTTCCGCGTATGCGATGCTTAACTAAACTTCTTATCTATTCCAAAAGATAATTACGAATGTGGCAACTCCTCCATAAAATAACACTAGCACAAAAAAACTATGCTGCACAAAATTACTAGAGTTCTCATAAAGTACACACTATTAGCAAAGACTATACACAAGTATACACAACTAATTCACAAGACATGTCACTCGTTTCTGTCAATATGGTGAATAAAGCCCTGCCTACTGGTACAAGAGGCAATCAACGATCCCCATACGGTGAAAAAAGCCTGCCTTTTTGAACAGGAGCCAATCATAGATCGCTATAGACCAGGGGTCAACCAATTTCGTTCCTGGAGGTCCGGTGCCTTGCAGGGTTAAGCTCCATTTTGCCTCAACACACCTGCCTGGGTGTTTCAGGTATACCAAGTAACACCTTGATTAGCTTGTTCAGGTGTGTTTGATTAGGGTTGGAGCTAAATCTACTGGACACCAGTCCTCCAGGAACAAGTTTGGTGATCCCTGCTATAGACTGACAATACTCTGGGGGAGGGGCTTGGACCAGACATGAGTTTCTGTTGATTTTGTGTAATTTAAATGTTTAGAAATAAAACTAACGGGACAGATGTCGTTCAATTTTATTGGTGATTCCTAATATGAAATTCAGTCATAAGCTTTGCAAGCAATTTGGGAGAATTTGATGTTTCCCCAGTCGGACAGAATGCCCGAGCATACTGCCCGAGAGGCGTTTCAAAGATGGCCGCCATGTAAAAATGACTTGCCTTAAAGGGACTTTGCCATAAGCAAAACAAGAGCTTATCTGATAATCCAATTCGAATTTCCAATAATAAATACTAAATTGTGCTGCACAATCTAATAAATAAATCACTTAAATGAGAGACAAACTAAACAACAACAGCAACAAAAATAATATAAACAAATGAACAGGCTGGCCGACACAAGTGAGGAGTTTGGTGGCGAGCCAATCGCTCCTGCTGAACGGCGCAAGGGAACGTCTTTTATACGTGGCGGACTAGCTCCTGATTGGTGCGCCGAATGCATCATGATGGTGATTGTCAGCCTTCTCGATCAATGGTTGCGCACCTAGGACAGGACAGAGTACACAACAGAAGAGAAAACAAAACACCACAAAACATACGTGAAACGTAATAGTGATATTTGCAAAAATGTTATATTACTGTTAATAGGAATTATCTGGGATTTGTTGATAACAATAATTGATTGTTTGCTGAGAATGCCTTTTGTGCTACTTGAAGATTTTTTTTGTATGCAAATATGCATTTTACTTGATTGTTACAATAAAATATTACGATTTTTAAAAGCTCAGTGCTGCCATAAAATATTAATTGGTTGATCAAGCAGCCTTAATTAATACCATTAATAATTTTGTAATGAACATGTCTCCCTTAGTAATAGTAAATACATTTTTTTTCTTTCCAGTCATGAATGGTCATACATCATGTGTGCGCCTCCTGTTGGAAGACTCTGATAATGCAGATCTGGTGGACACAGCCGACTCTCAGGGACAGTGAGTTATAGATTAAGAATTTAAGTACTTAGTTACTACTAGTACTAACATTACATGCTAATAAAAAAAGAAACAACTATACAAATCGTCTCCCTAATTTCTGCACTATCAATGAATACAAAAGCATTAAACATGGTGACTAAAGATATATAAATTTTTTTTTTTGAAAGCAGACATCTAAACAAAGTTCAGAAAGAGATTCTTTCACTTGAGAGTGCATTAATTGTGTGTGTGTGTGTGTTTGCAGGACCCCTCTAATGCTGGCAGTAATGGGGGGTCATGTGGACGCTGTGTCTCTTCTGTTGGAGCGTGACGCCAGTGTGGACATGGCTGATCATCACGGTCTGACTGGTCTACACCTTGGGGTGAGTTTCATGTGTCATGCGCCACGTTTTCAGTGGAACAAACTGTATTTGATTTGAAAATGTCTCATAAAAAGCGTCATTAATGTTTTAAAAATATTGATGACAGTTCTTATGGCCTCATGGCAATCATGTTTATGACAGATTTATGACAGGTTTTGTTGTCTTGGTAATGTCAAGTTGGCAAAAATGACAACGACCAAAGAGAGGTTGTGATGGATTGGTTTATGTCAAGTTGTCATCTTTGCATTTAATATGCCATAAGTGAGCGAATGACACCTTATAACAGTTGTTATAAGCATGCATTCACTCTCATTCACAATCAGACAGTCATTTAGTCTTATGAACACCCCTTAAAGTAAACTGTTACCAAAAACTCACAGGTTTGGAACAAGTGGAGGATGAGTTAAGCAAATTTAAATTTTTGAGTGAACTATCGCTTTAAGGTGTACTGTTAAATATTTCTGTGGTTGTCATGACTGTTTTTTGAAACACTTTTTGTCTCTTTCAGCTCTTATGTGGACAGGAGGAATGTGTTCAGTCTCTGCTGGAGCTGGAGGCATCAGTGCTGCTGGGGGACTCCAGGGGTCGGACAGCAATCCACCTGGCTGCAGCAAGAGGCCACGCATCTTGGTTGAGCGAATTGCTCAGTATCGCGTGTATTGAACCCCCGTTGCCCCCTTTGCGAGACAACCAGGGATATACGCCCTTACATTATGCCTGTTACTATGGTTTGTTTTTACAGTCTCCATTTAGAGTTGAAATGATGAAATCAGAATGTAGCTTTTGTGAAGCATTGTGGAATAACTTTGTGTGTGTGTGTGTGTGCGTGTGTGTGTTTGTAGGTCATGAGGGCTGTGTAGAAGTCATACTCGATCAAAAAGACTTTTGCCAGTTTGAAGGGAACCCCTTTACACCTCTGCATTGTGCTGTGTACGCCAGTTGTTAGCCTCATGTCTTAATTTCTCTCACTTTTTGCTCTTCTTTTCCTCTGTTTTAACTTTGCTGAATCCTCTGTACTGCAGGGTCAATGACCATGAGACCTGTGCCACCCTTTTATTAGAAGCCATGGGATCAAAGATTGTAACATGCAAAGACTCCAAGGGCAGGTTAGTTTTGTTTGTGTGAACAAAGACCTAAAACAGTATATTAGATTTTTATTTGAAACAACAGACATTGTATTAGAGGCTTATTGAATATCAGATGAAATCGTGCTTTTTTTTAGGGACAGATTTACAGTCTTTACTATGGCAAAAGCTAAAATTTTCTAGATCATGATTAACTCATAACTAATACTAGATGTATAATAAACTTATACCTATGTGGCTCCGAAACAAGACTTTAAATGAAATTTTAAATAGTGTGATTTGCATTGGGGCGACACAGTGGCGCAGTGGGTAGCGCTGTCGCCTCCCAGCAAGAAGGTTGCTGGTTTAAGTCCAGACTTGGTCAGTTGACAAATCTGTGTCAGTTTATTTCTGTTTGCATGTTCTCTATGTGTTCGTGTCGGTTTCCTCCGAGTGCTCTGGTTTCCCCCACAGTCCAAAGACTGTGGTAAGCTAAATTGTCCGTAGTGTATGTGTGTATGTCCTGGTCCTTCAGATTGGGGGTTAGACGTTGGGCTAACAACACACCTCACCTCAAACTAGATGTTACGAAACACGAATATGGTGAGGCTAAATATCAACTTCGATATATATGGCACTGGGAGTAAGTGATTTGCATTAGATAGGAGAAATATCAAGCAAGTGACATTCATTTTAAAGCCCAATTGATAACATTTAAGCAAAACATTTCATATTGGTTTTTAAAATTATATTGTTAAAAATAAAGATTTAGATATCTGGACATGTGGCGCAGTAGGTAGTGCTGTTGCCTCACAGCAAGAAGGTCGCTGGTTCAAGCCTCAGCTGGGTCAGTTGGCTGGGTCACGTGGGTTTCCTCCGGGTGCTCCGGTTTCCCCTACAGTCTAAAGACATGTGGCACAGGTGAATTAGGTAGGATAAATTGTAGTATACGAGTGTGAATGAGTGTGAATGGATGTTTCCTAGAGATGGGTTGCAGCTGGAAGGGCAACTGGCTGCGTAAAAACATATGCTGGATAAGTTGGCGGTTCATTCCACTGTTGCGACCCCAGATTAATAAAGGGACTAAGGCGAAAAGAAAATGAATGAATGAATGAATATCTGGATCTTTCTGGTTGTTA